>NW_028247651.1:0-131884 GCF_964263255.1 Lissotriton vulgaris | reverse complement strand
TTTGTCATATATACATACATAAACAAAGTGAATCCAACAGGGGAGAGGGACAGGAGTGATCAAAAAGTGATTGGAACACTCAGAGTGTTGAAAAATACCCCTCACACACCTAAAGGCCCCTTGGTGTCATGCTTCATCATCGGGGTCTTCGCACCCCTCTATCGGGATGCGGCGTGCTGCGACCTACGACTACGTGGGAGCACTTGCAATGTTGGCTATGTGTGGTGTCCAGTGTGTGGGGTATATACAGAGTGAGTGGGGGGTGTGTAGTGAAAAAAAATTATTAAAAAGTACCTGGCACTAGAGTGTGAAAGAAAAATTTATTCTGGGCTCTGGCTGGTACTGTTAAAAGAAGTGCAGATTGAGGTCTAAGTTGTATAATGAACAGGACCTCTGGTGTGCATTGTTGTCGACATGTTTCGGAGACAAGCTCCTTCCTCAGGACGGGGGCACAACCTCCCCTCCCTACTCACGTCTTTTTTTAAAAAATGTGTATTTACAGAAAAAGTGAAATGTTAAATTAAGGCTAAGTGTGCCTACAGCGGTCTGCTACAAGCACAATGACCTGTAGAAAGACAAAAGAAAAATATTTACAACTAATGGTTACCCATGTAGCGGGTAGTTCAAACTGGTGCAGTCACCAGGACCCGTACCATATGCTTATTTTATAAGCTCTGAAAAAACGGACTCACAACACATACAACATTTAACACATATAGTACTAGGATGTACTGTAAGAGGTTTTCCTACTTGTGAAGCTTTCTTGTAGGCTTCATGAGCATAGTCAGGACGCCGGGGTGTTGCTTCAATGGCTATCTGTGGTAGGTAATAATGTAGCTGTAATCGTTCGGTCTAACACACTTACGTTTGTGGACGATTTTCTATAGGTCGTATGTTCTGTATCATACTCACAAGCACAGGACTCCTTCGTCACCGTCTTACCCCGCACGCTGCTCCGCTGTTGTGGAGTTAAGGTGCGGTTCTGAGTATTTATACCTTCTCATCCTGATTGGTACATGTAAGGGTGTGTTGAATGAGGGTGTTACCTGCCACTGATTGTATGCCCATTTATGGAGCATCCGCTTCCTAACCAAACAGGGCTCATGTGTCTGTTTTGGCCGGTGACAGCCTGAGGTTAGCGTTGCATCAGGGATCCAGTGTCGACGGCGCATGTGCAGTTGGGTTACCACATGTGTACATGCCTGAAGGTAGTGAGTGTTTTCCGCGCATGCGTCGTGTCCAAAAAATCACTCATTGTTGTTACTCAGAACTGTTGGTTCTTTATGATGATAATTGACTCCAGGGTACATCATCATTAAGTCCGTTCAGATGGGTCCCCAGTCTGAACACCCAACGTTGTTCCTTCTGGAAAAGGCCGGTCTCTGAGGGTAGTTGTTCTATAACCGTCCACTTCAAATCATTGACACAGTGTTGTTGGGTCAAAAAATGCGTGGCCATTTTGGTCGTGCTCTTTTTGCACCTCACACTGCTTTGTCATATAAACATCACCAAATTACAAAAAAATACATACAGAATCACATTTAGGGATCATAGGGACTAGTGGACTAGTGTTTACTGCTTCGTCCCGAGCAACTGGTGGAACACAGATATCCCCCGATAGCTATTCCAGGCTCCCCAAATCTTCCCCCACTTCGCAGGACAGCCCCTAGCAACGTAGAACGATCTTTCCCTGTACATGCAACAGCCCAGGTCCTCCATCCACCTCCAAATCTGGGGCGGCTGGCTGGCGCCTCACAACTGAGCATTGTTACGCTTAGCAATCATACACGCCTGGGTCACCCACTGTCTCTCATAAGCACTCAAATCCGTAGGCTCCCAATCATTTAAGACACACCTTCGAGTCTCCAGTGGAATCTCTGTCCCCAACACCTCTCGCATCTTTTCATGAATTTTGACCCAATATTCCTGTATGTCTACACAATGCCACAAAATATGCATGAAAGTTCCAAGCTCTCCGCACCCCCTCCAGCACTCCTCACTTTCCGCCCGACCCATATGCACCAGCCAGGGCCCTGTGACATAAGACCTGTGGAGAATCTTTAATTGCACCAGCCTAAGTCTCATTTGAATAGCCACTACCTTTGGGGAAGAGACTGCCTCCCTCCAGTCCTCATTGTCTATTTCCAAGCCATCAGCAACCCATTGTATCCTAATGGCTGCCATTGAGTCTCCCATATTGTTAATAAGTTTTTTGTATATTAACGAGATAGTCTTTTCCGGGAGATGCCCGTCCAACACTCCATCTTCCAGGGGGGAGGCGTCCGGAAGTTCGGCACCTCTGGGAATATGTGCAAGCAGAGCATGTCTAACTTGAAGGTATCGGTAGTGCTCACTCTCCTGTAGAGGATACTTTTTTTGGAGGGCACCGAATGTAAGAACTGCATCCTTTCCCCTGGGAGATCCAGATGCGATCCCACTTGTCGAAACCCTTTGTCTTCCACAGGCTGCCCAGTCTCTCCGAGTTCCTCAATGGGGTCACAAGGGTGAGCTTTCTGTCAGGATCTACCAAATGCGCCTACCTAACCATTGAACTACATCTCCCAGAATTCCAGCGAGGGGCGTGGCACTATATAGGTAGGGCGGACCCTCTACACTGTGTTCGTGATTTTGTTCAACAGCAGTGTTTGTTGGTGACTTGAGAGGTGTGCTGTGTTGGTCTCCTCTCTGGAAGTATCAGAGAGGGTTTGGTTCCTGTTTCCTATTTTGTTATCAGCGCGAAGGGATCAGGAAACGCGCTTTGGATTTAAGCGTTTTGGGAATTCTCCAGTAGCGCGGGAATGCGCTTTCTGACTGGTGGTATTTTTCCTGGAGTTCCTGTTATCTGCAACGTGTAGGCAGCTGGAGGAAGATTTGAGCGGAGAAAGAAGGACCGGGACTACGCTGCTCAAGTACAGTGAGTTTTCGAGCAGCGCGTGACTTTCAACGCGTTGTTTAGCCAGTGCTGAAGCGTTCTTCATAGGCGGCTTTCTGTTAACCGGCAAAGGGAATTAAAGGCGCATAAGAGTGTCACATTTGGATTGATTGTTTTGTTTTTGGAATACAGAGAGAACGGAGTACAGCGGGTTTAACCCTACTGCTTACTACCGTTACGAAGCGAATCACTAGTGTCTTCCGAAGTAAGTGCCAAAGCGGAAGGTAGTGGAGGGGGATCCTACACCTTTCCGTATTTGGAGTGGAACAATTAAAGAACACTGTGTTGTGGATTTGAGAGCGGAAGACGGTAGTAGGATGCTACGTCTTACCGTATCCTTAAAGGATTGAATTGGTACATTCATCTATAGGTGAACTAGTTTCTCAGGAGAAGAATATTGTTTTGGATTCACAAAGGTTGTGGGATATGCACACGTTTATTTTTTGAGCACAATTCAACACAAGGCAGGGTATGTACAAAACCACTAAAGAGTATTGAATTTTGGTTCTGTGAGATATCTGATAGTAACCGGTGTTTGTGTTCCTTAGGGACTAGTGTGGCAGTTATCACTATTCAAGAAACAGGGAGGAGGTGGAGCGCACTTCTTCTGTAAAGGTGAATCTCTATGTATACTTAGTGAGAATGAAATGAGAGTAGGATTTCCTGGTGAACACTTATAACCTGTATGCTTGTTCTCTTGTCTTTCAGCTATCCCTTCCCTGCAGTCCCCTTCCGTCCCCTCCTTGTTTTGTTTCCTGTTTTCCCTCGCCCTATCACTCGAACATGCTGTGTTGTTAGTACGAGCGTGTTGGTGAGATCGGGAGGTGGAGTTCTATGTGCATCAATCGGATCCGGCAGCGTGGAGTCTGACAGAATCACGAACCCACGAATTGCATTCTGCCGGGTCGGTTTGGGGTACATATGGCCACCTTGGATGATGTGTTGAGGGCTCTGGTGTTGGTTCAACAAGAACTGGCATCATCCAAGGCGGAGGCTGTGCTTCTTAAGGATAGGGTTGAACAGTTATCCAAGAATCCTTTTTCTTCAGGCCCTTCTCAGATTCAGGTTACTGTTCCTCCCCCTATTCCTTTAGCTACCCCAGAACGATATGGGGGGGACCCTCGTAAAACACAAGCTTTCATGACTCAAATCATGCTCCATTTTTCCTGTAAACCAGCCTCCTTCCCTACGAATCATTCCAGGGTGGCGTTTGCTATCTCTTATCTGGTGGGGGACGCAGCCAATTGGGCAGTCCCTCTGGTAAAAAGAGATGATGCCATGTTGTCCAACTGGACCGCGTTCAGGGACGAATTTGAGAAAGTCTTTGACAGGAGGACCACTAATTTCAGCGCAGATAAGGAGTTATTGTCCCTGCGTCAGGGTAGGAGTGACTTGATTACTTATCTAACCACGTTCAATCGGTTAATAGCTGAAACAGATTGGCCAGAAGGCAAGAGAATGTCTTTGTTTTATCAGGGACTGAGGGATGAATTGAAGGACGCTGTAGCACATATAGATCCTCAACCCACTACTTGTATAGATATGGGGAATCTGGTATTGAGATTGGATGGTAGGCTGACAGAGCGGAGTGGGGATCGGAGAAAACTGGATAGGGGCTATGCCCGTAATGTGGGTTTTCCTTCTAGGGCTTTGGGATCTGCAGAAGCAGGAGCAGAGCCGATGGAAATAGGTGCCATACGACCTCCGTTGTCCAAAACCGAAAGAGAAAGCAGAAGGGTACAAGGTCTTTGTATGTATTGCGGGAAGAAGGGTCACTATGTTCGAGAGTGCCCTTCTAAGCCCAAGACGAATAATACATGGAACAAGAACCAACGGGTGGCTGTTTCCAAAACTGCTAGTGAGGGGGATGAAGGGATTGCATCCCCGCCTACAATGGAGGAGAACCCCGATTGGAAACTAACCTCATTGTCTTCCTCTGGGATAGGAGAAACAGAATCCCACCTGGTCCTGGTTATGACCTTGGAGTGTGAGAATAAATCCCATCAAGTAATGGTCATGTTGGACTCAGGGGCCACCGGTAATTTTATAGACAATGGGTTGGTGGCTCGTTTGATGATACCTAGGGTGCCTAGATGCAATCCAGAGGAGGTTTTGGCCGTCGATGGACAGCCCATTAAATCTGGTCTTATAACGGAGAAAACCGCAGAAGTGGAATTGTCTATTGAAGTGTCAGAGGGAAGGCATGTGGAAATGGTGGAGTTGAATATAATAGACGCTCCACAATATGAGATAATTTTGGGGATGCCTTGGTTCACCTTCCATAACCCTTCCATTGATTGGAAATCACTCACTGTCCATTCCTCTTCGGGGTTTTGCAAGGAACATCTGGTGCCTTATGTATCTTCTCCAGTAGCAGTGTTAGCCTTACAGTTCATGGTGGCTACTGCTGCCGAGAAGGAGGTGACCCTTCCTAAACAATACGAAGCCTTTCAGGATGTTTTTAGCGAAAGCAAAGCTGAAAATCTCCCACCACACAGACCATATGATTGTAGGATTGATCTGGTGGACGGGGCAGTGATTCCCACGTGTCGAGTATATGCCTTGTCTGTTCCTGAAACGGTGCACTTGAAGGAGTACATTGATCATTATGAAAGTATAGGATTCATAAGACCGTCTCGTTCCCCAGCTGCCTCTCCCCTTTTCTTTATAGCAAAGCGAACGGTGATTTGAGGGCATGTGTGGACTACCGCGTTTTGAATAAAAACACCATCCGTAACCGGTACCCTCTCCCTCTCATTACGGTGTTGATTGATCAAGTGAGGGAGGCTGTGATCTATACTCGCTTGGACTTGCGAGGAGCCTATCACTTGGTCAGGGTACGTGAGGGGGATGAGTGGAAGACGGCATTCAAGACGCGGTATGGCCTATATGAATATCTAGTCATGCCATTTGGGCTATGTAATGCCCCGGCGGCATTTCAGTTTCTAATCAACGATGTCCTAAAAGAATTTATCGATTTATTCGTTGTCGTGTACATCGATGACATCCTGGTGTATTCTATGGATGAAAGATGTCACGTGGAGCAGGTCAGCAAGGTACTGATGAAGCTGAGAGAACATAGCCTCTTCGTGAAACTCAGTAAATGTGAGTTTAGTGTGTACAGTGTGGAATTCCTGGGGGTGATGATCAGTCCTTTGGGGTTGCAAATGTCCGAGCGCAAGGTTGAGGCAGTGAGAGATTGGCCAGTACCGAAGAACGTGAGGGAAGTCCAGAGCTTTCTGGGCTTCGCGAATTACTACCGGCGCTTCATTTTGCATTTCTCATTACTGGCAGGGCCCATTACGAAACCTTTGAGAAAAGGAGTGCCGTTCGAGTGGACATCTGCTGCAGGGGAGGCTTTCCAGACTCTTAAATCTTCTTTTATTACTGCCCCAGTGCTGTCACATCCCAATTTAGAACATCCTTTTGTGGTAGAGGCGGATGCTTCGGACGAAGCAATCGGGGCGGTGTTATCTCAGAGGGATGTAAGTACAGGGCAGTTGCACCCAGTGGCCTTCCTGTCAAAGAAATTGAGTTCGGCTGAACTCAATTATACGATAGCGGAAAAGGAATTGCTTTCAATAAAGCGGGCTTTTCAGGAATGGAGACAATACCTATGAGGGGCCCTACATTCCATCACAGTGTACACTGACCATAGGAATCTGCAATTTATGTCTTCTGCTAGACACTTGACATCAAGGCAGATGAGATGGACGCTCTTTTTTGCAGAGTACAACTTTGTGGTCACTTTCCGCCCGGGGTCTGAGAATAGGAAGGCCGATGCCTTATCTAGACAAACCATGCCAGTGGAATGCGTGGAAGAGAAACAGGCAATCATTCCTACAGGGAAGGTTCTGTGTGTGGTGAGAGCTGAGACCTTTTTGGATGAGGTGAGAAAACATCAGTATCCGGGTGGATGGGGGTCATGGGCTCATGGCAGATTGGATAGAAAAGTGAGAGACGGTTTGCCATTCTTTCAGGGGAAGTTGTTTTTGCCCTCAATTCCATTGCAGAAGAAGGCTTTTGGCTGGTGTCATGAGGGGGAAATGGTGGGACATCCTGGTATACGTAAAACCCTTGATACAGTCAAAAGGCATTTCTGGTGGGCTACCTTGAACAAAGATGTTTCTGAGTGGGTGGCTCGTTGTGAGGTTTGTGCTAGAGCCAAGGGTATAACCACCAAGAAAGCCGGGAAACTCATACCCATGCCTACCCCCAGTCAACCCTGGCAGCATATTAGTCTGGATTTTGTGTCTGGTCTTCCAATGGATAAGGGTTTGTCAGCAGTATTGGTAGTGGTAGATAGTCTCACCAAAATGGGACACTTTATCCCTTGTAAGAACCTTCCGAATGCCAGCCAAACTGCACAACTGTTAGCCAGTAATGTGGTCCGGTTGCACGGTATCCCTAGGGTTATTGTGTCTGACAGAGGACCGCAGTTTATTGCGCGTTTCTGGCGCATGTGGTGTCGTGCCCTGAATATAGAGTCCAATCTGTCCACCAGTTTTCACCCACAGACAGACGGGCAGACAGAACGTTTGAACCAGACGTTAAAGAAATACTTGAGATGCTTCTCTAAAGAAGCTCATGAGTCTTGGGTGGATCTGTTGTGGATGGCGGAACTGGCCTACAATAACGCATGGCATAGTTCAACGGGGATGTCTCCCTTCAAAGCTAATTTTGGTTTTGATGCTAATACCTTGCCGGTTGACATACCCGCCGATCTCAGTGACCAGCCTTCGGTTAAAGAAAGGATCTTGATGTTGAGGAGGGTACACAAGGGAGTGCAGGTACATTTGAACAAGGCAAAGGAGGTATACAAAAAGTGGGAAGACCGCCACAGGAGGGAGAGTCGTCAGTATGTGGTGGGTGATAAGGTTTGGCTGTCTACAAAGAACATTAGGTTTAAGTTGCGCAGCGTGTTCCACCCAAGATACATCGGCCCATACCCCATTGTGAAACAGGTGAACCCCGTAACTTACAAGCTGAAATTGCCAGGGTCAATGCGCATACACCCAGTGTTCCATGTTCAATTGCTGAAACCTGCGCTTACGTCGCACAGAGCAGCCCCTCCACCTGTGTTATGTGATGGGGGTATGGAGTACGAGGTGAGGAGTATAAGGGACTCCAAGTGGTGCCGGGGTGTGCTAAAATACCTGGTGTCATGGAAGGGGTATACCGCGGAAGATGATTCTTGGGAGCTGAGCTCGGATGTGCATGCTCCTGCTGCAGTGCGTTCTTTCCACAAGAGGTTCCCCGCTAAACCTGGCCCTAGAAGGCGCTAGGGACGGGGACATACTGTCAGGATCTACCAAATGCGCCTACCTAACCATTGAACTACATCTCCCAGAATTCCAGAGAGGGGGCGTGGCACTATAGAGGTAGGGCGGACCCTCTACACTGTGTTCGTGATTTTGTTCAACAGCAGTGTTTGTTGGTGACTTGAGAGGTGTGCTGTGTTGGTCTCCTCTCTGGAAGTATCAGAGAGGGTTTGGTTCCTGTTTCCTATTTTGTTATCAGCGCGAAGGGATCAGGAAACGCGCTTTGGATTTAAGCGTTTTTGGAATTCTCCAGTAGCCCGGGGAATGCGCTTTCTGACTGGTGGTATTTTTCCTGGAGTTCCTGTTTTCTGCAACGTGTAGGCGGCTGGAGGAAGATTCGAGCGGAGAAAGAAGGACCGGGACTACGCTGCTCAAGTACAGTGAGTTTTCGAGCAGCGCGTGACTTTCAACGCGTTGTTTAGCCAGTGCTGAAGCGTTCTTCATAGGCGGCTTTCTGTTAACCGGCAAAGGGAATTAAAGGCGCATAAGAGTGTCACATTTGGATTGATTGTTTTGTTTTTGGAATACAGAGAGAACGGAGTACAGCGGGTTTAACCCTACTGCTTACTACCGTTACGAAGCGAGTCACTAGTGTCTTCCGAAGTAAGTGCCAAAGCCGAAGGTAGTGGGGGGGGATCCTACACCTTTCCGTATTTGGAGTGGAACAATTAAAGAACACTGTGTTGTGGATTTGAGAGCGGAAGACGGTAGTAGGATGCTACGTCTTACCGTATCCTTAAAGGATTGAATTGGTACATTCATCTATAGGTGAACTAGTTTCTCAGGAGAAGAATATTGTTTTGGATTCACAAAGGTTGTGGGATATGCACACGTTTATTTTTTGAGCACAATTCAACACAAGGCAGGGTATGTACAAAACCACTAAAGAGTATTGAATTTTGGTTCTGTGAGATATCTGATAGTAACCGGTGTTTGTGTTCCTTAGGGACTAGTGTGGCAGTTATCACTATTCAAGAAACAGGGAGGAGGTGGAGCGCACTTCTTCTGTAAAGGTGAATCTCTATGTATACTTAGTGAGAATGAAATGAGAGTAGGATTTCCTGGTGAACACTTATAACCTGTATGCTTGTTCTCTTGTCTTTCAGCTATCCCTTCCCTGCAGTCCCCTTCCGTCCCCTCCTTGTTTTGTTTCCTGTTTTCCCTCGCCCTATCACTCGAACACGCTGTGTTGTTAGTACGAGCGTGTTGGTGAGATCGGGAGGTGGAGTTCTATGTGCATCAATCGGATCCGGCAGCGTGGAGTCTGACACTTTCCATCCCACTTAAGATGCCGAGTCGCTGTGTGCCACACCTGGACTGCATGAGCCGACGGTCCGGCGAGGGGAAATCGGCCGGCCCTGGCATATAACACCCTCGTAAAGTCGCCCACAGGCACCTGTCCACGATCCATCGCATATCCAGGGTCTCAAGGAGACCCGTAAACTGTGTGGTTCAGCGCAGCTAGTTGGGAGGACAGGTAGTAATTCCGCAGATCCGGCAAGCCGATCCCCCATCATACCAGGGGAGAGAAAGCTTAGTGAAGGCAATTTGAGTTTTGCCCTCCCACAGTAGCTGCCATTGAAGGGTCTCAATCTCTTTAAAGTAGGACGATGGAACCGGGTCCATTGCATTTTGGAGAGCATACAGGAATCGGGGAAGGGCCATCATCTTAAAGAGCACCGCCCTACCCAAGAGGGAGCGCGTTAACGCCTTCCACCTTGCCACATCCCTCCTAAGCTGGGTCAGCGGGGGGCTCAAGTTATTAGCATATCTCAATTTTGGGTCTAGCGTCACGTAAATGCAGAGGTAACGGAATCCCACTGGTTCAATTTGTAGTGGGCAGGAATTTGGAACCACCGGAGGGTCTCCACTAAGGACAAATAGAACTGACTTCGACCAGTTGATTGCGAATCTGGAATACCACCCAAATATAGTAAGCACATCTAGAAAACAGATCAGAGATTCCCTGGGAGTGGTGAGGTAAAGCAGGATATCATCCACGTACAGCGAGATCTTGTCCTCCCAGTCCGGTGTCCACCGCATCCCTCTAATCGACCAGTCCCAACGGACCCACGCCGCCAATGACTCGAGAGCCAGGGCAAAAAGAAGTGGGGACAGGGGACATTCCTGCCTCGTGCCTCTGCCAGGGAAAAGTCTGCAGATTTTAGATTGTTAACTACAACCCTGGCGAGTGGATCTGCATACAGGAGACGGACCCAAGTGATAAACTCAAGGCCGATGCCCATCTTCCCCAAAACTGCAAACAAGTAGGGCCACTCAACCCTGCCAAATGCCATGGTGGCATCCAATGAAAGCAACACTGCCGCTCATGTATCTTCGGGGCACCGCCTAATATCCCATGCAGCCTTCGTAGGTTAAGGGCCGTATTACAACGCAACATAAAGCCAGATTGATCCGGGTGTATCAGAGTGGTGATGACTTTAGTTAGTCTCGTTGCCAGGAGCTTCACCAGTATCTTAGGCTCAGCATTTAGTAACAAATGGGCTAGTAGGAGGAGGAGTGCACCCTGGGATTTCCCGCTTTGTGAATAACAACAATATTCGCTACTCGTTGATCATAGGGAAGCTGCCCCCTGTCTTTACTCTCTTCAAACATTGCGCGAAGAAACGGAGCAAGTCTGTTAGCACTTTATACAGCTCTATAGGGATCCCGTTTGGGCCTGTGGCCTTCCTGGAGTGTACGCTTCTAACAGCCTGTGCCACTTCATCATTTGGGAGAGGAAAGTCTAAGTAGTTGCGATCCTCCTCCGATAGTGTGGGCATACGAATGTCGTGTACCATGGCCGCATTGTCTTCCTCTGTATAGACTCCTGCGGACGCATATACTGAACACTAATATTCCGCGAACTCATTTGCTATACTTTGCGGGTCAGTAATACTATCTGAGTCGCTTTTCCACAACTCTGGCACTAGCCTCGACGCCCACTCCCCTCTCTCAAGCCAATCCATGGCAAGTTTTAAAGTGTTGCCATTACATGCTTTTGATGTGGTCTCAAAGGATGTTTCGACCCCAAAGCCAAGACCCCTCTATTCATGAGGTGAATCACACACTAATTGTTGAGGTAAATGCCATTGTGCCTAAATCCATTAAAAAATGCAAGACCAAGAAAACAGTGTACCTGTACCACACTTTCATTGTGGGTAGAATCAGGCATTTTTTACTTGAAAACGTTCCTGTGTTTTTATCATAAGCACTTTAAATAGAAAGTTTGTGTATATCATTGGTAATGTTATATTTGGCTACTCGTTTAATTAACCGTTAATGACTGAAAGACTGTGTTGAGAAACTAAACTTGCAACCTGCAGAGGTAACTGTTTAAACCACCCATTTTGATTGAAATACAGTGCTAAAAATCAAGAGATATGGAGCCCAAGTCTAGTGTAATCAAAAGCATTTCTACAGGTTCCACTAAAGCATGGGACTGCAATAGCATGGGCAGGAACAGGGCAAGTCTCCTTAAAACAAGGAACAGGGACTATACAAGTAGCAAGTGCAAAATGTGGAACTGCAGAATGCACAAGATTCCTCTACCCTCTCTTTCTTGAATTGGATCATGGCAGTTTAAGCATCCCTATCACACCTTATTTACACTGTGCTGCAAAATCCAGTATGGGCCTCTTCAGGCGTTATCAAATGCAGCAACCAGAGAAGAGAACTAGGGGCACTTTAAGTTAATTTAATGAACCAACTCAGTATTATGCCAGTTGCACTGCAACTTAATAACAATCATTCATACAATCACTACATCTAGCAAACTGTGGAAAGCCTTTCTGTCTTGTGTTGAAGAAACACATGCCCTCTACATCAGGTGCAATCCAATCTACTTCTCCGTGAACATTGTAAACATTTAATAAGATGTATAATCAATTCCCTGTACATAATGTTGGTGCATTAGTAGAACTTATCTCAATATACAGTGTTGGCCCAACCCACCTATATAGAAAGTGGTAGGCAAGGTCACTCAACTTTGTGACAGTATCACACAAAATTGGCCAGGTATCACAAAGTGCATACAAATTACACAGCTCTTGTTCAGTATATAGCAATGGCATAAATTCACATACAATAATCAATATACCACTGTGGTCGATCACATAACACTGGCCTACAACACTGTCCTGGTCTAATATCACACAGAGTGATTGTAGTGTGTACCTTGCAAAATCTATCAAACTAATTTTCAGGATCCTTTGACAGGGCTGGTGTGGTCAGTCCATATAAATACAACGGGCCTCATGAACATTCCCCTTTTATGCTAGGGGGGATTAGAATAAGCCCTTAAAATGAGAACAACTTGAAAACTGTGGGGCTGAAGGCAGTGGGTGCCCAGGACTTCACAGGTATGAATTGGTGTTGCCTGGTTAAACAGGAAAGGTTGAGAAAGCAGTGATGGGTGAGGGTGTCCATTAAAACTGCTCTCCTGCAGTTGCACCCTCAATCTTTTTCAATGGAGAGGAAGATAGGTGGAAGGACCGGTGTAGGAAGGTGGAATCTGACTGCATGGTTACCCCCACTTTTTTCCTGGTGGTTTGCTGGTTTTCAACTAATCTGACTAGGGTCCTGCTAATCAGGACCCCAGTTAATCTGCTTTCTCCCTAAATTGATTGCATGTACTTTAGGTACACTCCAGATTGGATTCTGGGGTACCCTTATAAGTCCCTAGTATATGGTATACTCTGTACCCAGGGCATAGGTACCCCAGAGGCTTCCCATGGTCTGCTGCATGTAGTATGCTACCCCTGAGAGACCATACAAACTGACACCACAGGTCTGCTACTGCAGCCTGTGTAAGGTGGTGCATGCACCCCTTACTTAGCTGTAGGTACACTATATCTATCCTACATCACTGCACATATAAACCTATCAGTCACCCCTATGGCAGGCCTTATCAATCCTGAAGGCAGGGTGCTGGGTTTTATGTGAAAGGTTGCCCATGCATGAGCAGAGCCCCTCTGCAGCCTACGGAACCTATTCTTCAGGTTTGTTTGTGATGCAGCCAACCATATATATTTAAGTGCATTATAACCTTGCGGTAAATGCTAACTTTAAAACGGCTGCTTTGAAACATGTCGTGCTTGGTGTCAAACACCTTGGAATCATACCTCACCGCCAGTGACTGGTGGGGGAGGTGTGATTTCACCCTCCCAAAGGAACATATGCGACAAACCGGTACACCCGGTACCAGCTTTCTTGACCTGGGCATCACAAAATGGATGCTGCCAGCCACAGACACGAGTCTGCCCTCCTGCTGCTGAACCAAGCTCGAGCAGTGGAAGGCTTGACAATAGGCTTCCTGTCACAGGGAGGTGTAACCACCTCCCAAACAGGCTTTAGTGTATTGGGGCTGGGTGGGTGTACTCTGAGAGTGCTGTGATGTCTGCACTGGGGCACATTTGGTGTCCCTATGCATAGTCCAGCTCAAACTGGTTGCAGGAGCCATTTGCTCCTGCTCTGGTGAGAAACTGAACAAAGGACATGGGTGTAGCCACCCCCTGTCTTGACCCTCCCATAGCTGGGTCCCCAGAGTTTTTTCTACCCCTTCCTTGGGTATAAAGTAGGAACCCTTGACTACAGGACTTTAGATTTTACCTGGACTAAACTCTGCTACAGAAACCAAGTACTTCAATGATCTACACTACACCGGATGACTGAAGAATTTCCCTTGGAGTAAAGGAGTTACTCCCCTGCAAGGCAGGCACCTAAACGCATCTGTATGGTTTGCATCTCCCTAGCTCCTGAGGACTCCGAAGATTTTTGCAACACAGGAGGTGAGTTCCCAAGGTCTCTGAGGTTGATCTGTGCTCTCATCAATTCTGAGGCCCGTATTGCTTGTGGGGACTATGCAACCTGAACCCCTGTGCACCGTGTTCTTTTGCATCAGCATATTATTTTTGGCAATCCCTGAGGCTGTGCTTTTGGCTACTTGTAGTCCTGACCCCGAGCAGAGTTTCCACTGAAGATTTCCAGCCTACATTCCACAAGTGTTCCGTTGGCTGGTATTTCGTGATTCAGCTTGAGGTTCCTTCGTGATCACTGGTCTGTTGGCCTGTTGGTCCCTGTGAAGATAACTTTGACTTTCCGTGGGATTTCCTAGTTGCTCCAGACATGCCCTGACTCTCCATTGCTTGGAGAGTCCCCAGGACCTTGCTGGTCCTCCCCAAAGCTGATTTCTTCTGACCCCATGGGTTGCAGTTGCCAAGGCTTGTTGGTGTTCAATCTGGACACTGACCCCCCAGCACATGACATCCTTTGTGGGACAGCTCACCTCTGGACTTTGGTCATTGTCGACATCTCCTGGTCCCCGTAGCTGCAGAGTCAAGCATCGCATCATCTCACCTGAAGCACCCGACATCGGTGGGCATTCGTCTACCGAGCCCATGGTCACCCTGAAGTGACCCAGACTCTGTCCACTCTGCTTTCAGGTTCTTCTCACCTCTAATCCAGGCTTGGATTCCACGGGACACTTTTCATCTTCCCGGCAGCAGCACTTTTCCGCATCACGCCATTGAAAACGACGAGGGTTTCCGACATCACTTGACACCTATGAACCCGGCTCCCCTGGGTTAGGTAACACGGGTACTCTGGTACTCACATGGGTGCTGGCCTTAGAAACATCTATGTTTGAAAGGGTTTGCTCAAAGTCATCTCCGAAGTGTCCTTCATCTTTAAAATTCCAACCGCGACTTTCCCATACTTCTTTGGGTGGTTCCTTGAGGTCCCAGCGGTTCTACGTGCTCTAGTCGTCGTGGTTGTTATACAACTTTCTTAGTATATGGTTTGGTCTCCCCCTGTAGTCCACTGTATATTGTGCTATTTACTGTTGTTCTAGTGATTTAATATTGTGTGCTTTGTGCTCTAATATGATAAAAAGGTTAGTAGAGAGTGTTTAGTAATAAATACATATATTTTATGTATCTCTTGTGTGGTTCTCCTTTCATTTGGTCATTCACGAGGTTCTGATCTGGTAAAACAAGCTGCTTTACATTCCTTTGAGATTTAGCCTGAAGGCTGCTCTCCATAGCTACCCCTAGGATAGCTTTTAATAAAGGCTGTCTAAACCTACCATCAATAAGGGCTGTTTGGACTGGTACAAGGTGCCCACTATAATTAGTGGACAGCATATACCAGGCCAAATTCACACATTACACATCCTACTCTATAACTCTATACCTGACAACATATTGGGAATACCTAATAGTGTTAGAAACAAACGTTGCAAAAACAGTTTTTTCTTCTTAGCTTTCATCAGAATGAAGACAGCATGGAAAAGTTGAAATATAATTTTAACTTCCCCACATGAAGTCTTGCATGCATGCATTTAGGAAATAAATGGTGGTCTTCATCAGCTCACCCTAATCTTTCATTATGTCCTCTGTTAAAAACAAAGCACTGAGCAAAGATCTAAAATGACTGAGCCAAGATCAGACAGGGCTGAGCTAAGACCCCACGTCACTGGCACAAGATAGTAATTCAATGGTTCAGTATTATTATTATTATTATTATTATTATTATTATTATTATTATATCCATATGGATCAGGGGAAAAGGAATACACCTATGAGTAAAGTCCCTGAACCTGTCAACTATGCCTGCAAATTGCATACTGGGGTTGTCTGAAATGGAACCCTGTCACCTCCTTTTCTGCCCATTAGGCAAAATAGCCCAATCCTGAAAATGACACACTCACACCCCTTTTTCCAGGAAGGCAGATATTATATGTAGCCCCTAACCTTGCATAATTCCTACCATTAGCCAGCGTTCTGCAGAAAATGTGTATGCTTGACTGCTGAGTGTGCTTTGCACCTACGCGGCTATGAATTTCTTCCACTCCGTATTCGGCCGCCAAGCTGCTGACCTTGCCCGCCCTATCCCTGGGCGAATTAAACAGAGCCACAGTTACCCCTGTGTGCAACCACTGCAGCTAATGAAGGTTCCCTACCGAACCAGTGAAATAGATGCTGTACCATGCCTTTACTCATTGTGCCGCGTCCATTGACCCATACAGAACTTGACCACCCAGGAGCATGCCTGATCTGGATATCCCAGGTCCCTGCTGCGCCTGCCTTACCCTAAAGAGCTCTCTATCCTTACCCAACAGAAATTACCCATCCGAATATAACTTGTGGTGTGTCAGAAGAAGCTAACCCGGCCCCCATCAGGCTAAAAGGATGCCCTGGGCAGAAGGCTGTTGTCCACCCTCATCTGGACTTTGGGCGGGCCCTAGTCGTGCTTACCAAAGACCCGTGCCCCCCCCTAATGATTACCAAACCAGTCTTCGGTCCATCTACCCTTGTGGATCCCTATGCGCTGAGGCCACTAGTTGCATAAGGTAATTGAGCATAACTGGGGCTGACTTGTATGGGTGTCCTGGTAATTTGCGCAACCCCTGCCCATAACACTGCTTCTATTCTCCCCTACCAGAAGTCATAACTTTGTTGTCAGCTTGCCCCCCAAGAGCACTTAACCAGGAGGAGCATTCAAATTCTGAGCCCGGCGCACTCCTTGGCAATTCCTGCTTCTATTCCCACCTGTCCTTCTCAAGGTGGTGTCCTGAATTAGAAAATTGTTACACTCCAATCCTGGACGTTCTGACCCAGGCCCCACACACTACCCCAGTGTGTTCTTCCCCTGTATCAGCTCCAAGTCCTGGCATGCCATCCAGCTAGGCGTGGTCTGACCATTCTAGCGCGAAATCTGTGCGTTTCTGGAAGAAAGAAAAATCCATGAAAACTGTCCCCAACCAGCAACCCCATTAAGTCATTGCTCACTCGATTGCCAGGATCAGCGCCCCATAGTTGCGCACCCGTTGCTGGACTAACGCACACATATCCTTATTGCACATGGGATGCATGATATGCTCAAATCAATCAGTTGCTTAAAAGAAAACACCTTTCCAATTAATTATCACTGAAAATGCATGATTTTCCCCTGTTTCTGCCACTGCATCCAGAAAGAACACCCCAATTATTGCACCGTAAAACAACAAATTGTCCAGACTCAAAGTGAGAGAGAACATCCAAATACTGCACATGGGCTACCTAATATGTCCCGGCTCCCAGTTATTTACCAATGTATTACTTCCTGGAGTGAAACCAGCAGCGGCCACCACCACGGATAATAATGACAACTGGGAAGAACATGGGAATCCCAGACCTTAGCACCCTGCCCCCAGTCGCTATGATCCTTATACCTGTTGAAAATTCAGGTGACCCCCCATGTGGGATGAGCGGTTCTCCAGTGTGGTTCCTGCATTTGAGACAGAAAACACTCATTAAAGCTCCCCCTCCCCCTACCAATCGACATTCTCTGCTATGAGACAGTGCCCTCAATGCCCCACACGCTGCACAGGCCAGGCATGTTATGAGTTACGAGACTAATGTCCGCATTACCTGCCGACATCTGAATTAATAGTTGTCCTCTCTATTATCTGAAGGAAAATCATCAATAAAGAAATACTATTCTCTATGACTCAGAAAGGTCTTCCCAATGAGTTCTAGCAGCTCGAGAGTCTGCCAATTATTGCAGTATTAGCCCTCTAACTACGTTTGGTCCTGTTATGTAACATGCACCTGTCACCAATCTCTGGCAACACACAGTTTGCTACCTCTTACATTCTGTTTGGTTCCGGTACTTGCACGGGTGGCGTAGCATTTGCTTTTGTAATGAGACCACCTAGCGTACTATCGTGTATCAGTTCTGTCCCCCTGTGAAGCGCTCTGACACCATCGGGTAAAGTCTGCGCTATCTAAAGCCTGGAGCATTGAACTGCAGAGACCCGCAAACAAGGTTCCTTTCACCTCTGCATATTAACTAAACAGTGTAATCGGCGGCGGGCCTCTAGACTTGAAAGATTAGTTCAGTCGTTTATTGCTTACTGATAGGTTTTAATCTATGATCGCCCCCCAAGAGTTCCGTCCTCAAGTGGCTATGAGTTCTTGCACTAATATCCTCATACCAAGCCAAATACATCCTCGTAGGCACGCACTTTTCCGGTTAAACTTTGATTCATTCATAGCATGGTTACCATGGCCCCAGCACTTCATGACAGTAAAGATTGATGAAGTCCACTATTTCCGTCAACCCCAATAATACGCTTCTAAACTGATGATTGATAATAATAACCATCAGTTATTAACTGACTATTCCCTAAGTGAAGCTATAACACCCCACTTACACAACGTTTGTGTGGACCTTAAACGCCACGATGAACCTTTATGCTAAATTAATTGCAATAACCAAGTCATGCACCACCATCCATTTACTACAACCACAACACGGGTCAATTCGGCGACCTGCCATCGAGTGACCTACGACATCTTCCTCAGACCGGTTGCCTGCATGGATATAAAGCAAAATTGTCAACCAAGCCCCGACCTTTCTCCTCCCCTTCAACAAAACAGGCCCTGAGGGAGGCTGTACGGGCTCAAGAAAGTTGCATCATGCTTAAACCCCCTGGTGTTGTGTTACCTTAGGTGTTGAGATCGTATAATTGACACATGACATCTCCCCACATGCATTGATTCCTAAGGGATGCCTAATGCCTAATCATTTCATATCATCACTAGAAATCGAGTAACAGTACTTAATGGTTTCCTTAAGAATACGATACTAAGCCCAATGAGCAACAACCCCTGGATTAAATTAACATTGGGTACAGCAGCAGTATGTTGCCCGGTGTAAAGAGCTCTACCTATTAGCTGTAAACGCTGTATCAATGTAATAACACACAACCTGTGGCATACGCATGTAGAAAAGAATACTATTGCCCTCTCTCCTATGACACCAATAAAGACTGATTTTAAAATTGTACTTTGTCAGTCCACGTGGTTTCTCCATGCATTATGCAGCCATACTTATATCGCGGATTAAAATACATACGGAGGTGGGGGGGGAGGGCTAACGGCAAAACCTGCTCGAATGGTTGTTAACTGCAACTAAATGTTACACTTGCTCACATTACCAACAGCTTGATTGAGAGCTCCCTGGGTATGTGTTGACCTTGGTTTGGGTGAAAACCACAAAGGATGCCTGGGGAAACAATAAGGAGAATAAAGTTGTTGAGTATAGTAGGCTGCACTGTACACTGTATGAAAATAGCTCTCCATGCGTAAATATGTTATGTAAATTACCAACTCAACAGGAGCATAGATGTTAACATCAACTCCACCTAGTTGATATGCTCCCCAATTTACTCCTGACCTACTACTCGAAACCCTGACCCCAGTAGAGCCACGTAGCAGTGAGAGAAATAAGTCTGTTCAACTCACCCATCAACTACCTCATCCCTGAGTAGCACACCTAGGCTACCTGACCCATACAGTGGGTGTACCGCATTAGCTATCCATAAAATTGACCCTAAATATGTACAACTACTTGCAGTTGTACCAATAATATTGCCAGTATTTAATTTATTCACTGTTTAATATTTAGTGTACTTTTATAAGTCACAGATTTTACTCAAAATTGTCAGGACACTGTACAAATATAATCAATTACGTTACATGAGAGAACTGTTACAGGAATAGCGCAAGCAAAATTAGCAGGCCATAGAGTCGAAGCAACGCAGGCAGAAGGCACACAATATCAAGCACAGTGAGCACAGACTGTACAAGCAAAAGTAAGAATAAATATGACAAAATTTACAATGTCAAACGAACTTCCTGGTGAATAATCATGCAGCACTGTTTCCATTATTGCCGGCCCACTGACCACAGTGGGACAAACCAATTTACCCATGCGATTTTCGCCACGATGTGTGATCCTACTACTTAACTCCTCTTGCTGAATTCCTGCAGTGATAAAAACATGGAAGCAATAAATTCATTATGTCCGCCCCCCCACCCAACACTGTCCCGTCCACTTCGTGTTTGGCGACCTTCTCATTGCCGATGTCCTGTAGTAAGACAAAACAAAAAGTAAAATTCCCCAAGCCCGCCCCCTCTCGCAACATCTTTACAACATCATACGACGCTGTGCCTGTCGTGCTAAATCTTAGTCCATCATGCCTTAAAAGATCGCTGACCCCGACGAGATAATAATCGCTAAAAATGCCGCTAAATACCCATCCAGCATCATTAACCAACCCGCCCACCCAAGGCATCATGAGCTGGCAAACGAGGTCCCCTCCGCACCACAGCGAAAGCGCCGTGAAATAATGCGCGGCTGGGGAGGGGGGCAGGAGTACATAAGTGGACTGCGCAAGCACGCCGAATGCGCATGCGCGAGCCCGAGACGAGCCGCCGGCCATGTTCTTATACAGCACAGCGAGGGCCCCACCACGCGGACAACAAACCCTGCATAAAGTGCTTTACGGCCCAGTCTGTCGTAAAGCACTTTACGTCCCTAAGGAGCGCACTGGGCACAGGCAAAATAGAAGTAACTCCTGTGGGCCCAGACATGAAGCCGCCCCCCCCCCCACCTGCGAGGCAAAGGCCGAGGGAGAGAGCTAACTCCCGTGCACGGGCCACCTTGAAGTCCCCACAAACCCCCAGGACGACCTCCGGAGCTACGGAAGATAAGGGCCGGCGCTAGCACCCACCTGGCCAGTTAAGACCCCCCCCAACGTGCGCCCAGCTTAGCCGCATACTGTGGGACTAACGTAGCCCCAAGGTCACCCCCCACCCGCCGAGACAAACCGCACCAGCCGCCCACAACGGCTCCCTTAACAACCTTCCCCCAGGCAAGTGAGACCACTAACACCCTAGAGCGCCACGGGGCAGGACCGCACGGCACCAGAACGAAGAAAACTCTCCCTGGCCCATAGGAGAAAATCCCCCCCGCACATCCCCCGCCTACGACCCTCCAACCAGTCCATCTAACCTGCTAAGTACTACACGCATGGAAACAACCATAGCCCGCAGTCGAAAGGCGGGGGAGCCTGAGAAGGGGAAAGGGAGGGCGAACACGACGCACACCCTCGTAACCCCTCAGTGGCCCCTCAGTGGCCCGCAGCAGAAACCCCGGAGCCCTCACCCCAACGGGACCACCCCCGCCCCCTCATCCGCATTCTCCACCAGACCCAGAAGCTAGAAAGCCCTGCACATAATACCCCCACCCAGCCTGCTCACCTTTAAACTAAAAAGCGCACGGGCAGCCACCGACCTAGGTCCACGGGGAAGGGGCGAGGGTCAGCTCGCCACCGCAGCCAGGAACAAAGAGGGCGCTTGACCCTCGCCCCTGAGTCATATAGCTTGTGTTGCCCCTTCCCCGGGACGAAGGAAGTGACCTCACAGGGGGACCATCTGGTCCCCCAACACTAGACCGCTCATGGGTCTGTGCCATCCTCTGGCACTAAGGGTGGCCGCCCTCGTAGGTGGCCACCTTTGGTGGCCCGGGGCAGCCAGTCAAAAGATATTCCCGCAACTGAGGCATGTATGATTTCTTGGCACTGGGCTGCAGCAAGCTTCTACTTCCTCAAAAGCAAGTTAAGTGGATACACACTGGGCTCGCAAAGAGTAATAGCTATCATGCCCTGGATTTATTCCTCAAATTAGGGGAACTAATAGTTTAGCTTTTCTGACTAGAAATGTAGGGCTAAAAGCCCTAGAATGCTAAGAAAAGACTGTCAGAGTAATTGTCTTGGATAACATTATTTCTGGTACAGGGGCGTAGCTTCCATTGCTGCCATCCTAGAGATCTGAAGGTCTCGCTGAACCTTGATTATTGCTGTATTTCTCAATTAAAACAGCAGTCAGGGGGCCCATTTCCATCTTTGCACTGAGGCTCATGTCACATTGATTACTCCACTGTCCGGGTAACGACCATGTTTCTTAGCGAGGGAGCACCAAATTATGTGTCTGTGTTGACTAAACTATGTGGCAAGAAAAGCCATATTAGGCAGCATAAGTTTAGACACCATTACTTCAATATTTTGTCATTTTTACACATCACAATACTATCTTGGCAAATATTTACCTTTTTATCCATTTGAGCTCAAACTATTTTTTTTTTTTTTACTTTACAGATTATGCAGCAGGAGGTGGATTATATTGCAAATGTAGCATATCCATAATTATGTGAAAAAAACTGCTGCCACGGAATTGCATAATTACGGTGGCTCTTTTCTTAGCTTATAATTCCATTCAGAAAAGCAGAAATAAGGTTCCATTTAGGGAAATGAGACCCAGGTTCAGACTGGGACAACAAATAAGTCCGACACCAAAATAATTGGGGATAACAATAATGAAGCAAATAGTTAAAAAGTGTTAATTAATCAACAGTAAAAAATGGCCCACCTGGCCATAAAGCCAGCCCAAAACTGCTAAAACACCAAACCATACACTGATCTTTCATACCAATCCATCAAGCACTGCCTGATTGTTTTATAGTCCAGTCTGTCTCTGATGTGACCCTTGTAATTGGAAAGGAGTCAATGTTGTCCAATCTCACAATTAAGCTCTCAGTTTATCACATGCAAGGTAGAAGTAGTCAGATCTTCATTTCTTCTTTATATTCTGCACCTGTAGATTTGATTGGACCTCTCACTGAAACAGATCAAGGAATTCATCAGACATATAAAACATGTGATTACCTTTTGATTCCTGAAGTGGGGGCAGAGTTTCAACCTTAGACTTGCACGGTCACATGCTTGCAGTCTAGGCTGAGGTCAGGGCTGCCAATCTGAGGTGGGCACTAGAACGCTGTCTCAGTTGGCTACAGACATGGGTCGGAGCTGGGTACAAGCATGAAATCAGAGCTGGTCATACGTCTGAAGCCTGAGTGAGAACAGGCTTGAAGCCTGAGCTGGGCACAGACGTGAACTATGACTTGGGAGATAGGCACAGACCTGTAGTCACAGCTGTACACTGCCATGAAGTCTGAGCTGGGCACAGGCTTGCTGTCTGAGCTAAGCGCAGGCTTTCAGACTGAGCTGGGGACTGGCTTGTAGTTTGAACTGTGCACAGGATTATAGTCTGAGCAGAGCACAGGCCTGCAGTTTAGGATACTACACAGGTCTGCAGTCTGAGCTGGGTATTGGGATACCAGTCTGAGGTGGACCCAAGCCTGCAGTTAAGCACAGATCAGTAGTTAGAGCTGAACAAAGTCCTGCAATTGGAGCTTCCTCGTAGCCAAATGTTTCTTGTTTTGAACAAACTCCAAAAGCTGGAGTTTGTTTTTGAAAAGCAAAAAACCAATGGCCCTAACACCCTGGTAGCTTTTCCCTGCTATATGGGGTTTATGTTGTTCCAGATTAGATCCCTAGGCTTTTACTGGTAGTGCCATGCAGGGAAAAAATGGTGTCAGAACATCTGCCATACATGGGACAAATTGTATCAGGTACTTACATAGACAGCCTGCTTCACATATGGCAGTTGGTCTAAGGTTGCATCCCCATAAAGCCTGGTGAGGTTGTGCTAGAGGAAACACGATGCTTTGCCAGTGCTGACTGTAAATAGGGTGGGCAAAATGAGGGCTTGATTCACAAAGGTAAACGTACACATAGAGTTGCTACCAAACAGTACAGATTAGCACTGTAGCTGCTTGTATAATATCTACACGTTTCAGACAAGACTACTTTGAGGCTATACTATGGATTTAAGAGGGTTTGCCATGTAGCCGTTCAAGGCAGTTTTTCATGTGCGCAGACCAGAGTTGTTCTCTTATCATGTTTTGACGTTATGCCTATCCTTCAAACTGAAGCCAAAAGGCCAGACTCATTTTTTTCATATGTTTCTTGTGTTTTGTCAAATCCAAAACATCTGACATCCGCCCACAAAAAGATATATGGCCTAATTTTACACCGTGGTTATCCAAATGCACACCCCCTTCAGTGCACCCATCTGCCTGAAGGCCGAACATCACAGCTGGCTAGCTCATCAATGTCAATCGGTACTATATCGCTCCATTGAGGTCCGGCGTGGGAGTCATTTCTGCTCTGAAAATGACTAATAGTGAACTTCATGATAGTGGTCCTCTATCCGCCCAGTCTATTGCAAAATGTTCTCAACATTTGTCCCCCTTTTTGTGAAACTTTTTTGGTCATCTGCTACCAGTGCAGTCCACGCTTTCCATCCACGTCCATACACTTATCCATCCCTATGAGCAACTGCCAATGGTTGGCAAGTATAGCCCATCCCATATCATAGCAATATTACTCTTCACTAGCATAAATCTCAATTGACACAACATAGATCAGCTTCCCAAGTATTAGGGCTGGTATATGGATGGATAGACTGTGTGAGAGTAATGTGGTCTATGTGATATGCCATGCATGTATGTCAGAGACTGTCCAAACTGTCACAAGGAGAGTCTTTCTGTAGATATGCAAGTATTTAGTAAAGGTATGAGGATAGACAAAGTACGGGAAGCATGCTAATACCTATCATCTTTGAAGAGGTGTCTATAACACCGTTTAAACCACTTTAGTGTGAAACATATGAAGATACCAAAATAAAAGGGGATTCCAAATGCCATGCTTGTTTTGACTAACTGTAGTATATACCCAGTCCACTCAGGAATGGCAGAGCAGCATTCCATAGGAGTGGGCATTATATAACCAGTCATAGAATGTGATCTAAGATCCATCAAGGCATAGAAGAGGAGTAAGCCATAGAGATGAGCACTAAGAAACTAGCCCTAATAAATGCTCTGGCACATTGACCAAGTTGCAGCAAAGCTGCAACTCATGGGAATGGGTTCTAGTAAGCCTAGGTAAGGGTGTGTTTTTATTTAATTAAACATTGGGGAAATATCTATTAAGAATATAGATCAAGTAGCAGAAGATCAGGGCATCAGTTGAGACTAGGGCACGGGTTCTGACCTAAAGCCCTTTCCTGAGACTTTTAATTGTCTGACTTCGACATCCGAACTAGAACTTATGGGAGAGAATTCAACCGGGCAGCTATGATAGATAGCGAAGTTTCAGGGGAGGTAAACCAATGCTGTGGATGAGTAAGAATGAAGCTAGAAAAGAGGCGCCTCAGATGTGAGAGGGGAAAAGGCCACAAAGGAGAGAAGCAGCCTGGAAAAAACTACAAAGGAAGACTCGTAAACACTAATACCAATTCTCTCCAAGACTGGTTTCTAAATCTCTCTACAGTTGTACCAGTGCCCTATTAGACAACCTCTCTACTGGTGATGTGGTATTAGTAGGAGTGCCTGAGCTGTCAGCACTGAGAGGGTCCGCGGACAATGCAGAAGGGTTTTCCTCTCTGGATTGTTTCTCTACTTGGCCAAAGAGGATGCTCTAGGTTAAGGTGAATATCATAACAACGCTTATATCGACAAACCATGATATATATTCTATGTCATTATGTACTCTTCAAGAAACGACACTCTTGATTTTACTGGCCTCCCCTCTGTTATAACCTACAATACATATGGAGTAGGCCAGTATTAAACCCAATGAGGTTACCATTTGTTTTTCATTACTGTGAAGGACCCTACATACACAACACAATTTCTGTTGCTGATAGGTCAAGTGTTAGGGACTTTTTTTGTATACTTGTGCTGTACATGAAGAGTGATTCACTAAATTTGATAGGAGGACGTAAATTGCGAGATTTTGCACCTAGACACCTGGGTTCTAACTGCTAATCGAGCATTCTGTACTAGAAAGGTCTAGAGAGGCTTAAATAACCAGCATTTTCAAAACCAATTGGTCTCACCTTTTGGCTTTGAGAACGCAACCCAATTGGCTTTGGCAATGTTTTTGACAAACATACAAGCCCAAAGACAAGGAGTATAATCCGAGATTGTTTACAGGGTGGAAGGGTGCGTATCAACGTTCATAGAAATTAAGGGGACTTACTCAGGTAAGTAGTGTAATATACATGCTATTATACCCTTGTACTTTTTTCAGTGAAGATGATGATGCCATTGCACTTGTTCAGTGTCGGTTTTGTCTGTCATGTGAAGGAATGTTGCAGTGGTCGATTGTCTTAAAGAGCATTCTCCTTTTCAACTGCCTCATTGATTGATTGGAGCAGGGATATGGCTGATTTGCATGTGATTGGTTTCAAACTGAGGTGGCATGGTTGTTCAACTTTAGTGGGCTTGATGTAACATCCTGATTGGCCAGGGGTTTTCCCAGACATAGGTTCGGTGCTCACTGTGCCACTTTAACACACATCTGAAGAGCCCCAGTCAGGATGAAAATGTCTTGGGTTGCTTTTGTTCCTGTTCAGGAAGGACCTGGCTTATCAATTCAAGCTGGACTGTTCCTATTGGAATGGGCTCCAGACCAATTTGCTTATGGCTGGGCCCAAACTGAGGTGGCATGGTGGGTAAAAGACCTGTGGGTTTGAATCCTACCTGACCAATTGCCACTGGCTAGATTTATTGCAAAGATTCCACCCATCATCTTTTGTGTGTTTGATGATTGTCTTAAAGAGAATTTAGCTTTTGTTGACTTCCTCGTTGATTTTGTTAGTGTCAAGAAATATGTGAGACACAGCAAAAGGATGGCAGTAAGGGATTAAGTGTTGCACAACCTAACTATGCACTACTGTACACAGTCAGAAAACAGTAAAAAGCTGCCCACCTCTCTAGTCCACTGCCACAGGACTATAATTAGATAAACACAAAACAAGCGAATGGAGAGGCAACAAGAACATTTGTGAAATTTAATGTATCAAATTGACAAATCGAGACAGATGTCCTTCATGAATGTGAAAAAAGTCCAATTTTAATTGGTTTCTCTTGACACGATGATAAAACAGCCAAGAAACTCAAAGTACGATGATCAGTGAAACAGCACGAAACAGCCAACGCGTTTCGCCCGATATGGGATTCCTCAGGGCAGAAAAGATTCAGGTGGATTACGGTCTCATTGGAAAAAGCCACAGCTGATTTGATAAGTCAGCAGCAAAGCTTATTCAGGCTTGAATAATGTGCAACAATCATAGAAGAAGAAGAGAAAACGGAAGACGACTCAATCCGAATACCAATTTAAGCACTGGGGTGGAATAAACACTAGAGTATCTGAAGCAATCTTTATTTTCTTTCACTCAACAGTCTGTAGAAGTGAGTACTCTGATATGCACCACTTTCTGATAGATCCTCAATTAAGGAGTCGTCATCATTCTGTTTGCGAAGAGTCTGAGACGTAGCACCCTCCAACAAACAAATTTTGCGCCACTGGATTCAAGATAGCCTGGCTGATGAGGATTATGAATCCGAAACCGGTCCCAGGATGCTTGTTTCCGGTCCAGGGAAGACATGGCTTGGCAGTTCGGGCTGGACTGTTCCCATGAGGCCCAGGGTCAGACTGATTTGCATATGGCCATGTCTGAACTGGGGTGGCTGAGTGAGCTAAAGAATGGTGATGGATTAAACCCAGATCAGTTGACTGGGGGTGAGTGTTTGATTTGCTCAAACGCTCCGTCCATCATCCCCTTTTGTATTTCGTTGTTCGCCCTAAGTTGGCAGGGTATGCTCAGACGTGAGTCCCTTGCTCACTGGGCCACTGGATTCAAGATAGCCTGGCTGATGAGGATTATGAATCCGAAACTGGTCCCAGGATGCTTGTTTCCGGTCCAGGGAAGACATAGCTTGGCAGTTCGGGCTGGACTTTTCCCATGAGGCACAGGGTCAGACTGATTTGCATATGGCCATGCCTGAACTGGGGTGGCTGAGTGAGCTAAAGAATGGTGATGGATTAACCCCAGATCAGTTGACTGGGGGTGAGTGTTTGATTTGCTCAAACACTCCGTCCATCATCCCCTTTTGTTTCGTTTTGTTCGCCCTAAGTTGGCAGGGTATGCTCAGACGTGAGTCCCTTGCTCACTTGGCCACTGGATTCAAGATAGCCTGGCTGATGACGATTATGAATCCGAAACCGGTCCTAGGAGGCTTGTTTCCGGTCCAGGGAAGACATGGCTTGGCAGTTCGGGCTGGACTGTTCCCATGAGGCACAGGGTCAGACTGATTTGCATATGGTCATGTCTGAACTGGGGTGGCTGAGTGAGCTAAAGAATGGTGATGGATTAAACCCTGATCAGTTGCCTGGGGGTGAGTGTTTGATTTGCTCAAACGCTCCGTCCATCATCCTCTTTTGTATTGCTTTTTTCGCCCTAAGTTGGCAGGGTATGCTCAGACGTGAGTCCCTTGCTCACTTGGCCACTGGATTCAAGATAGCCTGGCTGATGAGGATTATGAATCCGAAACCGGTCCCAGGATGCTTGTTTCCGGTCCAGGGAAGACATGGCTTGGCAGTTCGGGCTGGACTGTTCCCATGAGGCACAGGGTCAGACTGATTTGCATATGGCCTCGTCTGAACTGGGGTGGCTGAGTGAGCTAAAGAATGGTGATGGATTAAACCCAGATCAGTTGAATGGGGGTGAGTGTTTGATTTGCTCAAACGCTCCGTCCTTCATCCCCTTTTGTATTGCTTAGTTATTTTTGTGCAATCATTGGTTCAGGCATCCCTGTGTGTGTGTGATGTTTGTGGATACCCCCCATGGAGTGTGATTGCTTGTCAGTGTATTGACTGGACATTGTTGGCACCTTTCGGTGTGTTTGACACTGGTGTTGTGTGCTGCAGGTGTGATGGGGTGGTATGTGTGAAAGATCCTACTAATGTTTGAGAGTCATGGAGTGATACAATGGGCCCCTTGTGTTGTGGTGCTGACATACTCCTGTCAAGTAGTTGGATACAGATGTGTGGCTGTTCACTGTTTGACTTCATACCCTTCCTTTCATCCCTGTGCCTATACATGGGTTGCCTTGCTGTCTCCCTGAGTTGTTGCATTGAGGTGACTGTGGTTAGACTTCACTGACTGTGCCAGCCATGTGTGATTTGATGGGCTGAAGGTGTTGTTATATGTTCCTTGTCTTGCATGTGATGAATACATGATTGGTGGTTAGCGCCTTGGCCTTCCATTTATGTTCTCCTCACTTTAGCTTTCCTATATGTTGTCCTCCATTGCTGCTGGCATGTGGTCTGTGTATGTGGCTGTGTGTCCATGTGGGGTATGTCTGTGTGACTTGGAAGGCTGTGTGTCCTGTTGAGTGATTGCTCATTATCTGTGTGTGTGTGTGTGTGTGTGTGGGTGTGTGTGTGTGTGTGTGTGTGTGTATGGGTGTGTGTGTGTGTGTTTGTATATCTATATTTATGAGGACCAGAACATGTTTGCACACCAACGCTATGAGGACCAGTGCGCTATGAGGACCGGAAAGCCGGTCCTCATAACGTTTACAGTGCTTACATACTGAGGGGAGCTCTCTCAGCTGTCTGAGTGAAATTTTGAAGAGGGCTTCATAATTCCTATTTTTCAGACAGTGTGTGTGATGAATGCACTCCTATACACACACAAATATTCTCTCTCTACACACACAGACAGTGCAGTTGCTAAGGACAGAAAGCAACCAATCAGATTTCAGGGGTGTGTCTTCCTGGTCCTCATATTATCAATAGAAGTCTTAAAGTGTGTGTGATGCTGCAGGTTCCCATACCGTCAGTAGAAGTCTAGGAGAGTTTGAATATATCCTTCTAACCTTCAGAAAGTGTATTTTAATTTATCATTTTTGCAACAAAAAAAAAACATTTTATAGCTGGAAACCCAGCTCTAAACATTATAAATCCTAACAGCCAGAGTTTAAAAAGGTTTTTTTTTGTGTGACATAGGCTCGGAAGAAGAAGGGGTTTTGAAGACTCCAATGATGTGTGTTTTTAATGAAAAGTACTAACATAGGGCCAACCATAAAAAAAGATATGTATTACAAATAGTCATTTCAACTTCTCAAAATTGGGACTGGGAATGTCCCTCCTACAGTGAGATAGCTGAAGGTGTACACGCTTCAGAATTTCAATCAAAGTGCTATTTTCTCACTGGAAAGCACCTGCCAAAGGTTTTGGAGTGTCAAAAACAAAAATGTGATAATTAAAAGCACAGGCTCGATTCTGCACACAACAATGTGATGTGGAAATGTCTCAGTGGTTTCACTGTTTTTCTATTCAGTTCCAAGGATGAATTCTGGCCGGCCAGTGCTCACATTCTTTCATCTCCTTACCATAGCGGTGCTCACCTCTGCGCAGCTGTAGCAAGAGAGGAAAGTACTAGAGCTTAGCGTGATCTGAAAGTGCTTGGAATGGAGGATAGATCTGGGATGATCTGTCAGAGACTGGGATGATCTGTCAGAGGTAGAAGAGAGCTGTCAGAATTATAACAGTTTAAGGATGAGGAGCACAGAAGACAGTAGGAAGGTTGTACATGACAATGATTAGTGTAAGAAGTGGCTGAGAAGTGGCACCTGAGACTCTGGCTCACACACTACATAGACATTCAGTCCATGGACATACAGTAGACCTCCATGTTGTAATAGGCTGACATTTGAGGTGTAGCCATTATTCCAAACCATATGCAATATAAAAACTCCACCCCCCCCCCTCCACCCCCCAGTGGATCTGGTGATAACTTGTACGGGGATGGTCCAGTCTTGTATGCTACCTGTACGTTTGGGACATAAACTGCAAATATATGTATCTTTTGTCCTGGTCAGCAGAGTCCAGGAAACTTGCAATATGAGTCTCACAATGGTGCAATGACAACATCAATAAAATATGCTGACTGCAATCCTCAGTAAGGTTTTTTTTATCATGTCACAGCAGAAAATAAGCAACTCAGCTTATATATAACCCATAGCTATTTGGCAAACCAGATACCATAAGCAACCTTGCAGGCAGGAAAGCATCATCATATCATTCAATGCAAACTTGCCCTAGGGTATCAGATATCACTTTGCACTCATTACACGTCCATCACCCATTTGTAATAGTTATGTGTATCATCATCAACTGGACTAAGCACTGATGACACTGAGACAGGTAGCAGTAAACGGCGCAATAAACAGTGAGGGGAATGTTTCAATTTGAAATCTTTCTTTCCAAATTCATCTCTATCACCAAAGTGCTCGACCTGCGAACTTTTACTTTCAATTACAAATCAGGCTAATTCCAAGTCTCAGTAAACATTTTAATCAAGAATCAGAAAACTCAGACAGAAGCAGAGTCCGGATATGCAATGATTTTGAGGAGGCCTAGACGCAGGGAGAAAATTGTCCCTATGCATTTTCCCCACATATTAATGCTGTAACTAAGCGAAAACAAGCATTGGCATAGCCAATAGGTCTCGTCTTTGGACCTTATAAGTGTTTAGCCATGCAACAGTTGATGTTGTTGCATCAAGGATATTGTGCTGGATAACTAAACACTTATAAGGTCCCAAAGGCGAGATCTAATGGCTATGCCAAGGGAAGCTAAACCCCCACTGTACACTCATTACACATGTGGCTATTCATTCTATGCCAAAACTGAACATAAACTTCTGTAGCCCAAGGAGAGTCTGGAGATAGATTTAGAGAGAGAGGAATTTAGAGAGTGAGATATTTAGAGAGAGAGAGCAAGAGATTTAGAGAGATTTAGAGAGAGAGATTTAGAGAGCGATTTAGAGAGAGAGAGCAAGAGATTTAGAGAGAGAGATTTAGAGAGAGAGAGATTGAGAAAGATTGAGAGATTTAGAGAGAGAGAGAGAGAGAGATAGAGAGAGATTGGTGAGAGGACTTGTGGGTTTCAAAGAGCTAGTTGGAAAATAATGAAAGATTCTGGATGAGTTTGAAAGCAAGAAAATGCCGACAGGGGGAGGAAAAATTGAGAAGAGGGGGAAGCTGAGGGGGGGGAAGAGAGAGAGAGATTTAGAGAGAGATTTTGAGAGTGAGAGTTTTAGAGAGAGAGATATATATATAGAGAGAGAGATATAGAGAGAGAGATTTAGAGAGAGGTTTAGGGAAATAGATTTATAGAGAACGAGAGATCAAGAGGAGATTTAGAGAGAGATTTAGAGAGAGAGAGAGATTTAGAGAGAGAGAGAGAGAGAGATAGAGAGATTTAGAGAGAGAGTGATTTAGAGCGAGAGAGATTTAGAGAGAGATTTAGAGAGAGAGAGAGATTTAGAGAGAGAGTTTTACAGAGGTTCAGAAATGAAATGAATTAAATGAAAAGTAGATTTATAGAGCGCGGTTGCTGCCCAGAGGCGTCCAAGCGCTAGACACCAGAATAGAAATTGCTTGAAGAGGTAACTTGTTGATATTACTGAGGGGAGTTAAACAAAAAAGTCTTCAGCTGTTTCCGGAATGAGGGGAGATTAGGGTTGGATCTAAGATGAAGAGGAAGTGAGTTCCAGATCCTGGAGGCATTATGGGTGAATGTCCTGCCACCCGCCCTTGCCTTGTTTATTCTCGGAACTATCGCCATAAAGGCCTGGCTAGATCGAAGGTTTCTGCTGGGGTGGTACTGTTTTACTAGGTCCCGGGTAATCCTAGGTCCTGTGTCCCAAAAGGCCTGATGGGCAATACACATGGCCTTAAAGATGATTCTCTGTCGCACTGGCAGCCAGTGCAGGCTGATCAGACCAGGTTTGGCTGATTGTCTGCGTGGCACTGTAACAGTGTGCGGCTGCACAGTTCTGCACTATCTGTAGTCTGCGCAAGGTGTACTCCGGGGCGCCAAGGTAGAGAACATTATTGAAGTCGAGGCAGGACTGTATAAGACCTTGGATGGCCACCTGCTTTGCCTCCATAGGTAGAAGAGGGAGGACTTTCTTTAGCATCCTAAGAATTCCGAAGCAAGTAGCTGAGAGTTTTGTAGCCTGGATGTTAAATGAGAGGGTCTTGTCCAGCCACACCCCAAGGCTCTTGATATTATCCTTGGGTACTGGGGGGGTACCGAGACAAGAAGGCCACAAGGAATTGAAAAAGGTGGGGTTTGCAGGGCCCAGGAGCATCAGCTCTGTTTTGTCCCCACTGAGCTTGAGAGATGAGGCGGTCATCCAGCCCTTTACCTCCTCTAAGCACTTCATTAGCCCACCTGACGACGGCAGGTCGGCCTCCTGCGCCAAGGAGACCACCAGCTGGGTGTCGTCCGCATAAGAAATGATCTTAACCCCAAATGGACGAACGACCTCAGCCATTGGTCTCATATAGATGTTGAAAAGCGCAGGGCTTAAAGAGGAGCCTTGTGGGACTATGCACCTCAACGGCCTACTCATGGACACTGTCTCTCCATCAAAGAATTGGAATGATCTGTCGCTCAAGAAGGATTTGAGCCATAGCCAAGCACTATCTACTATTCCGACACTCGAGAGGCGGCTCAGCAGGGTGTCATGGCTGACAGTATCGAATGCCGCGCTTAGGTCATGGACGATCACTGCCACTGACCCCCTCTGATCTAGGATTTTTCTGGTTTCCTCATTGACTTTTAGAAGGGCGGTCTCTGTTCCGTGTTTGGGTCTAAAACCCGCCTGGGTGGCATCTAACAGCTGGTTATGTTCAAGGAAATTCACCAGCTGGAGATTGATGTACATCTCAAGGATTTTGCTCACCCAGGGGAGCAGAGAAATCGGCCGGTAGTTGCTAAAGTCAGAGGGATCTAGATTGGGTTTTTTCAGCAGAGCTCGGACCATGGCCCGCTTCCAAGCAGGAGGGACAGTACCAGAGGTAATGGAGGCATTCAGGAGGTCCACAATGGTTAGTAAAGTGACCTGGGGTGCCAGCATCATGTCTTGTGGAGGTGCTGGGTCCCATGGGGACCCAGATTTTACCTTGCGGTCAATGGAGTCCAAGGATTCAAGGTCTAGGGGGGGGAAGTGGTCCAGTGTAGGACGGGGTTCTGATAAAGTGGTTCCCAGATTTGTTTGATCCTGGGCTATGGGGACAGTACCTGTAGAGGGGAAGGATGAGTAGATTTTATTGACTTTTTGGTGGAAAAATTCTGCCAAGTCATTACAGTGGTCTGTTTTTTTTCCTCGTGCAGGTTAGAAGATGGAGGTTTTGTGAGTTTTTTCAGAATTTGAAACATTTCCTTAGGTTTGGATTTTGCTAGTATGATTTTGTCCCAGAAATATACAGATTGGGCAGATTTGACCTCGCCTTTGTAGAGTTTGATTGCCTCTCGGTAACGGGTTTTTTCCTCCAGAGAGTAGTCTAGACGCCATCATCTTTCTATTTTTCTGCATTCGCATTTCTTTTCCCTGAGAGCCTCTGAATACCAGGGGGCTGTTTTGCGGGAGTGTTTCATCGTTATTTTACTCAGGGGGAGAATGGTTTCAAGCGCTTTTGTGATCCAGTCAACGTGATCCAGGTTGGCCAGGCATGGGCCCTCATTGTAAGAGGGTTTGTCATTTGCGAGTCTGCTAGTCCAGTCATCGACTGGTACCTGCGCCCAGGATCTGGCATGTCTTACTGTGGGTCTCCCGGGGGGTGGCTTAAATGTGGTCCAGGTGAAAGGCACTAGTAGATGATCAGTCCATGGGAGGGAGATTGGTAGCCCAACCACAAGGTCTGCACAGTTACTGAACACAGGGTCCAGTAAGTGGCCCTTAGCGTGAGTCGGTGCCTTCACTCGTTGTACTAATTGTAGTGCAGCTAGGTCGTCTGTAAGTGCTGTAGCTGTATGGTCCAGGGAAGTATCAAAATGAAAATTGAGATCCCCTAGCAGAGTGTAATTAGAGGCAGTGCTAACACGGTCAGCCACAATCAATGGGAGGAGATTGTGAAACTGTTTGGGGGGGCCCGGGGGTTGATATATTAATGTTCCTGAAAAGCAGTTGCTAGGGGAGAGTTCTAGGATAAATGCTAAGCTTTCACAGTCTGGAATTGCTTCAGAGATTACTCGACAGTGGTATTGTTCTTTATAGATGATGGCTAGGCCTCTTCCTCTCCCATCAGGGCGGTCCTGTTGGATAATTTAGAAGCCTGGAGGGAGGGCGGTCACTAATGCAGGGTCGGAGTCCGACGTGAGCCATGGTTCAGTGAGAAACACTGCGTCTGGCATGCGTTCCTCTAACAAAAGGGCAATTTCCACCCTATGTTTGGGCAGGGATCTGCAGTTTAATAAGAGCATACAGTAATCCTGTTTCGCATCTAGGACCTGCTTAGGTTTGAGCGATAGTTTACATTTTGGACAGATCTCTGGGAGCTCTGTAGTATGATGTAAATGCAGGCCACAGTTCGTTCCTAACGGCCTTATGCTGAGGAGAGCTTCCATGCTATAATGCCTGGTCTTTTGTGGCCGAGATGTAGGGGGCATGGCCCTCGGCCGCAAACGGCAAACTCTCAGAGAGAGAGAGAGATTTAGAGATTGATTTAGAGAGAGATTTAGAGAGAGAGAGAGAGAGAGAGAGAGAGTGAGGGAGAGAGAGAGACAGAGATTTAGAGAGAGAGAAAAAATAGATTTAAAGAGAGAGAGATTTAGAGAGATTTAGAGAGAGAGAGAGAAAGAGAGAGAGAGAGATTATCCTGTCAGGCGCCTGAAGAGTATGAAGGTGATGAATCTCACATTAGAAATGGACGAGGAAGGCTTGTTCTTATGATGGATGTACCACTCCCCATCGTACCCTTTCAATCTGTGAATAGTGGACTTGTAACGAATGTTATGTTTGACATGTGCTAGGTGAGCTATTTCTTTTTTTTTGCCCTTGCATGCATCTTTAATATATGATTGAAAAAAAAATGAATATTTAAAAAGGAAAATCCCAAATGCTACACTTGCTATTCAGATTTCTGAGCTAATGTCTGGGGTGGTGTCTGTAGGACAAATAAGTGAAAAAACAGAAAAATACTCCCATTCAACCCACATTCAGAAGTTTTCTAAAAAAGGCAATAAGGAAGTAAACACAGCACAGGCGTTGACTGGTCCAAATGCACCACATGTTCTGCTCCTCAATGGAGAAGAGCGACAGAAGGGACACTTGAGGAGACTGTTTCTAGAATATGTTTATCCATTTATGAGCAGTGTCTATGCAGGTGTTTTGGCAAGGAATTCTAGTCACTCACCATACCATCCTCAAAATGTAAACGAAAAGTTCTGCACTTAAATCGTACAAGAAAAGCAGCTTTCACCATTGTTTGAGTATAGAACATGGATTTTTTGTGCTGAAAGACTGCTGTATTCGAGGGAAACTACTTTATTGAGACATTAATTAATTACCATGGGTTCCCTTTGCATATTTAGGCTGCTTCATTAACAATTCCAAAACATATGTGAAGCTCGCAGTGGCGGAGGTAAAAATGAAATGGAGCCATCTCTCCCAACATGGCGAGTGGACAGAAAATGATTGAGGAGGACGGAAGCATGAAGGTTAGGAGATGCTAAATGAAAACAGCATGTAAAGAGCACAGACTTCGGTCCAACCACACAGAAACTGTACGGGTCACTCTTTTTATTCTTATAAACTAGCGGGAGCAGTGGCGCTTGGCCCATGTGCGCGCGCTATAAGAGTGCCCGCGAGCCATGCACTTAATCAGCCATGACAATGGAGTGAGTGGCGCACGCGCAAGAGCGAGAACCAGACCATATGTTTTGAATTATCGCATCTGTGTCTGGGCACCATAATTCAAAACATATGGCTCATGTGTGGGTAACGGCAAGCAATAGGCCACACACGCACGAGCCTGTGGTGAGCTTTTCAAAGCCCCTTACTAAAAGTCTCGCCAGTGCAGCGCATGTGCGCTGCTGCAGGCTCAACATAAAAATGAAAGTAAGAAGAAAATTGGCCCGTGCAAAGTGATGACTCCTGCCAGATCTGAGCCAGTGACGTGAAGATAGAGATAGGGACTTTCCAATCATGTGCCACAGGAATTTTACGAGCACTCGACTGCCAGATAAGAGACCCTGCTGAAGTGACTGCAACTCTACTGGAACATTCTGCCTTCACGAGAAAAGGAGAGAGTGGTAAAATTGCTAAATACATATTTTTCTGGAGACAGGTAAAATGCACATATCTAGACAGCCCTCTCCTTCACGCTGCAGTAGTGCAATGGCGAGCAGACAGGTGGGATTAAAGGCGTCTGTGAGGCTTGGAGGAGGACGATCATCCAGGGCATGAGAACCACAGCCCTACTGTGAGTTGGATCAAATGGTGGGGTCAATCTTTGAGAAGAAGCCAAAAGCCCAGTTTACGCACTGAACCATGGATCTCAATTGGACAAGTCTAGGCTGAGCCCGTGATGGCACATGGACCTCGTCTCATCGACTCGATCTATCGAGGTCCAATGGCTGCATACAGAGCTGATGTATTCTGATGTTCTCGTGAATATGGGATGTTCCAAGAATACTAGTCTACCTAATTGAACAATAGCGTGGAAACCAAAAACAGGCTGAAGATCATACACTATGGAGGCAGTAGTCATAGGAGGACCAGACTAATGCGTGTACAAGGATTCCCCACAGACCAATCCCAAACAACAGCTGGAAATTAAACAAACATTCACATGAACATTTCCATAATAATGAACTTTTCAAAAGTGACAGTTTTCCGTCTGTCCACCAGCCTAATGACTGTGAAAACTGCAAGGAAGATAAAGCAGACAAAGTGATAGTTTGTACCAACCAAAAAGTTGCTAGCGCATCACCACTCAATGGTGTGTGTCCAATAGAAACAGATGGTCCATGGTGTGTTTGCTACACAAGGGCTTTCAAACATGAGGAGGACGTGTGGTGCCACCAGGTGAGATGAGGGAGACTGCTGGAACAAGCAGCAACTGCATCCATCCAGTACAGAAAGCGCCACTTCAGTAGCCACCCTGTTGGCCGTGCTTTCCTGACAATAGTGTTTCGTAGTTACTATTTTATGCCCACCTTCACAGGTTTCTAAGTCAACTACACGCATGCAAAAAGGGTTCTTGGTGGCTGGTAGTTCAAAGACTCTAACGGATTCTGAAGTCAGGGCACTAAAGTGTGCTCTTTAAGTCAAAGCAGAGGCTGCAGATAACAATGATTTTTAAAAAAGGGAAATAAGTTAAGCCCTCACTGCTGATAGCTGGAATCAGCAGATCACCCTGGAATCCCAGCATGGCCATCTAAGCCTTTCATCCTTCAGATGTTAAGCAACATTGACAATGACCTCAGTAGAAAATACACCATTAATGCACCCTGAGGCCAAAACAACCATCTTGGACATCACTTACATTTTCTTAGCAAAACAAAAAAATCCACATCTTACCCCATTGAGGGGGGCGCTAGAGAGCGCGCAAGCAGCATGGCCGCACTGATGTGAGGCTCCTGCTTCCTGGAACTGATATCCTTCACTTATCCTGAACAATTGGGCGCTAATTGGGGTAAATTGTCGAGAGATCGGTGGCGCTACCCCACGGCTACACGTGGAGTGAAGTGCGGAAGGATCGGCGGCGGGCAACCGGAGCGGGGGGCGCCTGAAATCTGAGCCGCGCCGCCCGCCTGACCTGCATGGAGCTTTGACTCGGCTGCAGTGACTGGGAAAGGTCGGGGATTACCACAAGGCAACCAGGCCGCGCGTCCGGCAATGACACAGTGAGTCAGCGTTATCGCTAACAACCGAGTCACGGCGCAGAGGCGGACTGCTGGTGCAACAGGACGCCAAGGAGGCATTTGTGGAGATAGTACTGCTGGGGGTGGCGGCGCAGGTTTCCATGAGGCCACTGCGCGAGAGACTTTGCAGAGAGCCATAATGGTGTTGCGATTTGATTGATGGATGCGGACATACTGACGGAGGCGGCGAGGACTGTGTAGGTGAATTTGTGGGGAGCCCACATACCGCAGCGGTGGAGGATTGGCGCGTGTTACCCCCCCCCACTGTGAAGATCTAGTGAACACCGGGGCAGGATAATAAATATACTGAGGAGGCCGGACATACCATGGCGGCTGCGGGGAAAGCACCTTTGGCAGGAGAGCCATTCCGAGGTGTGGGGACAGGCTTCGCGAAGATACTGAGCAGTGTTCTTCCCCTACACATCTCGGTTATGGTATGGAACAGTCTGTGTGATGCCCGTGGTGAGAGGGGAGATGGGCAGTGGCAGTGCGTGGATAGCCGGCTGAGACGAGAGTGCAAGAGGAGTGAGACCCTTACTGGCCGGTGCGGAGCGCCTGAAGCGACCTGCAACAGGTGCGATCAACCCCCTTGGAGCGGCGGAGCATTGGGTGGTGGTTTGACAGGGACTGTGACTGCTGGGCCGCCACGAGTACTCCCCACCCCCCCCCATACTGTGGGTACTGGATGTTACAGGCTGCTGCGGTTTTACGGACTTAGCAACCTGCTGCCGTTGTGCCCTACAGGGCTTTGGAAGGGGCTCAAGTAGCTCCGTGAATCGCCATACATTGGTGGAGAAGGCAGCTGGCGATTATGAGGTGATGCTTCAGCGGGACACAGTCTTGGGCAAGTAGCTGACCCAGTGAGGTGAGAGCTGCTGAGAAGCGCTGGACAGAGCAAGCTGACGCGACAAGAGTGCGGGGCAGGATCAGCGGTTGACGACGAAAGGGCCACGTGGCGACTCGGGCTGGCCCTCACACTTCACCCTAGACTGGTGGTTGCCTTGATTACTCCTGATACATACGCAGAAGGCGTCGCACTCTTGCTGAAATATGGGAAAGACCGACACTCGTCAACCGAAACTAAATTTTGAAGCTGCAAAGAAGGGAAGCAAATCTACTGCTGACGACCAGGAGCAGACTTGGCTGAGTGCGCTGGAGGGGGAGCCAATTCACAGGCCTCGGACATGGCCAATATACTACAAGAGATGCGGCAAGGATTTGCAACAGTGGTGGACAAGGTGGACCGGATGTCCTCTAGGATGGATGCCATTGCACATAAGCTAGATGGCCAGGAAGACTGCATTAAGGAGGCGGAAAGACACATATCAGAATCAGATGACGTCACTGCAACCCGTGCAGTGCAACTTACGAGAATGGATAAACTGCTACCCGTCATAGCCGCAAAAAATGAGGACTTGGAAGCGCGCAGTCGGCGCAACAACATACGCGTCATAGGCTTACCAGAATCGACAAATACTGGTAGAATGGAGGACTATATAGAAAAACTACTGCTGGAGTCCATAGGCAAAGACGCCTTTTCCTCGCAGTTCATAGTGGAAAGGGCGCACAGAACCCTCTGTCCACGTCCGGTGCCGGGAAGCCCCCCACAACCTATAATTGCACGGTTACTTAATTATAGAGACCAGGATGTAGCCCTCAGAGCTGCGAGAAACAAGCAGAAGTTGACATATGATGGTAACACCTTTTCCATATATCCAGACTTCACACCTATCGTGCAAGAAGATCGCCGCAGTGTTTGTGGAAGTCAAGCGGAAGTTGCGATCGGAGCAAATTGATTACGCACTCCTCTACCCAGCCAAGGAAAGCAGCGATTCTTCACGTATCCCCAGCAAGTCGAAGACTTCCTCCGAACATTGAAACAAGCAAACCGAGGTGGAGAGCGACTGGAAGCCTCGCAGCGGAATGGTGACATAAATGAAAATGAGGATCTGGAATGACTGACTCCAGCAAAGTAATCTGCACACATCCAAGGAAACTATTACGGATTGGTAAGCTGGGTCGGACAATCTAGCTGATGCGAGGTGAGATCCTTCCAGTATGGCTCAATTGTCTACATGTTATTGTGGTTCCAGGCCTGCTCCCTCCTCCTCATGATAGGGCCGGCAGCGCCTTCGGAGGAGAACTTAAGGGGAGTGAGGAGACTGCGTAGCTGTCTAGAAGGACCCCCAACGGGTATTACCCCATGGAAGTACAAGTTCTGAACTATGAGGGGAGGGTAACGGAAGTGGGGTTCCAATTTGGAGGTAGGGTGGGAGGGTGGACGTGGGATTCTGGCAAGATTGGGTTGCTTCAGTGGGTGGGGGGAGGGAATTTGCAGTTCTTGTTGATTAGACGTAGGTCTGTGGGGGGTTTGTTCAAGAGGGTTATTTGGTACATGTGGTTGTCAATAAGCACATCTAAGGGATTTACTGTATGGTCATACACAAAGATTAGTATTACTTTGAAATGTCGTTGTTGTACTGGAGCCGCAGTTGTTGAGCGACTAAAGGTGGTGGATCGGGAACAGAGGCGATGCTATCCGATGGGGCACTGTAGAGATGTACAAGGCCTAGCTCATGACCCCCATTGACAGCACTAAACTAAACATAATTACATGGAACGTACGGGGGCTGCGTGACCCGCGGAAAAGGGACGCCAAATACTATCCTATCTTGACAGACACCAGGTACATGTAGCAATGCTGCAGGAGACACACTTCAACCCAAGACGTAACATCACATTTGCTTGTAAATGGGCGGCACACAGGATCTTTTCTTCTTTCTCTTCCTATGCGAGAGGTGTGGCAATTCTGGTTAAGAGGGGCACTCCGTTCACACTAACGGGAGCCACGTGGGATGCCCAGGGGAGATATTGCCTGACTTGGGGGAGGTTGGGGTCTGATTCTGTTACCCTGGCCTGCTGTTATGGTCCTAATGTGGACGACCCCCAGTTCATTACAGAACTATGATTGTGGACATTGGGTCCAACCATATTGTGTGGGGAGGTGAATAACATTGCGCGGAGTCCGGATATTGATAGGTCCCACCCAGCTCCCCATCATTACACAAAAGCCCGTGCCATGCTGCATTCCACACTCACGGACCACAATCTGATAGATGCGTGGAGACACTTGCACCCTAACGACCTAGAGGGAACCCACTTTACTGCGCATGCGGCTACTGGGGCGAGACTGGGCTATATTTTCTTGAGTGTCGGGCTATGTCCGGCGATTTTACAAGTGCAACACTTAGCCAGGACTTACTCGGATCATGCACCGGTACGGCTTACATTGTCCTCCACAGATTATGGTCCTCCCAGAAGCAGCTGGAGGTTGCAACCTACAATACTACTAGACACTGTGTTTCAGGAGGAGCTCAGAGAGGAGATCAAAGTTTTTTTCATACGTAATAAGGATTCGGTAGATAGCGTAGAAATTATCTGGGAAGCTTTCAAAGTGACGTTACAAGGTTTTTGCATAGCAAAGGGTGCTGGGATGCTTAAAGATATTTTGAACACGTTACGTACACTTGAGACCAAACTTAAAGTCATTGGAGAGCAGATTAGCTACTAGGCCGGATGGCATATCCAAAAACAATCTCAGTTTAGATCGAAACTCACAGCCTACATGGATGAGGCTCGCAGAGAGGCGAGATTGAGGGAAGTATTGGACGGCCCGCCGCTATGGCGAGGGGGAGAGGCCTGGGAAGGCGCTGGCAGAGACGATTCGGAGGTCATGAGGCTCTAATGTAATCCTAGAATTGGAAGGGTTGGACGGCATTGTATATAGGGACACTGCGACCATACTTAATGCCTTCACTGAGCACTACACGGCATTGTATACAACCACTAGGATGGGAAAATTGAACCTAGATGCATATTTGGACGATATATCGCTGGGGTGGTTGAACGATACACAGCAGACATTTGTGTGTGCCCCATTTGAGCTTGACGAGGTCAGGAAAGCCATCATGCATATGCAGTCGGGTAAGCCCATGGGGTCGGATGGTATCCCAGTCGAGTTTTATAAAACCTATATTGATATGATGGCTCCCATACTGCGTGAGGTCTATGAGGATGCACTGGAGGTAGGGCGTCTCCCCCCTTCCATGAGAGAAGCGATCATCGTCTCCCTATTAAAACCAGGGAAAACACTGCGCCACTGTGATTCGTATAGGCCCCTGTCACTGCTCAATTGTGATGTTAAAATATTAGCTAAGCTCATAGCTAATCGTCTCAGTCTACTCATGGAACATTTAATACGGCCTGACCAGTCGGGATTTGTGCCCGGGCGTGCAACATCCCATAACTTGCGGACCATATTCACAATATTGAATAACGTTTCTTCGGAGTTACCTTTGGCAGCAGTTTTCCTGGATGCCACAAAGGCTTTTGACTCCATTGAGTGGGACTATTTGTTTGGTTTGATGTCCCGAATGGCGTTCCTCCCCTTTTCCTTTCCTGGATATGTTTGTTGTATTGCTCACCTACAGCTAGAATAGTGATTATTGGCAAAACTTCTGAGGGTTTTTCAATAACGAGAGGTACGAGGCAGGGTTGCCCCCTGTCCCCCCTGTTGTTCGCGATCGCGGTGGAACCACTGGCGGCTAAATTGGGTCAGCACCACCGTGACAGAGCATTGCAATGCAACATGAGGCAGATATTGGTTTCCCTCTATGCGGACGACATTACACTCTGCATACGAAACGCCCAACAGAACTTAAATATTATCCTTCAAGAATTTATAGTGTTTGGATTCCTTTGAGGGGTACAGATAAACTGGGATAAGTAGAGTATCTTTCCCCTTACTGATACAATGAGTCGCTTTCCCTTGGACTATCCGATGGCATGGTGCGAGGATGAACTGAAATATTTAGGCATCCGTGTGACGAGGGATAGAGATGAATTGATGCGTCTTAATTACGGGACCGCTATGGTTCGAATTGCGGATAATATATCAAAATGGATTACCCTCCCTCTCTCCATGGCGGGCGTGTCTCTTTGATAAAGATGGTTATATTATTTCAACTACTGTATATGTTTCTTAATATACCCTTTCACCCGGGGTCATTTTTTTTTAAACAGTTGCGGTCAGAACTAACGCGATTAGTGTGTGGGGGGGTAAAACCGCGAGATTACGGTGGGATGTATTGACGAGGCCTTATTCTCAGGGTTAATTTGGTGTACCTAATTTTGAATTAAACTATTACAACCCACAGGCACATTATGCCCATTTTTGGGTGCATCAACCACGTTATATGCCCCTGGTGGCGGCGGAGCATTGGCTCGCTCTTCCCGTCCCCATTGAGGTGGCGGTGTACATTCCGACCCTCATGCGTGATACGACGCCGACCACGGTGAGTTGCACGGTGGCGGCCTGGGCACATGTGAGTAAGATGTTGGATGTGCCTATGATTTACTCGCCACTGTTACCGCTGGTATATCATCCCGCCATACCTCTTCTTCAGGAGACACTTTTCCACAAGTTTGAAGATCACACTAGGATACACAACTGGGAGGACATGTATCAAGAGGGGTCATTCCGCACAGTGGCGCACGTGTTCCAGAATATAACACAGACACCCCTAGAAACCTTCCTATACATTCGCCTGCGGCAGGGAATACGCTCAATTACTCCTGATTTCCCTTCGGAGCCACCGACCTTTACACCGCTACAGCTGACACTTCAGAACGAGATGGCTAAACGGCTGGTGTCAATACTATACAAAGCAGTACACACACAGAAGATTGAGCAACCTGCAAAGGCAAGGGAAAGGTAGGACCTCGAACTAGGTATAACTCTGACGGATAAACAGTGGGAATTCTGCTCGCTGCAGACTGAGCGAATTTCAGCTAGCAGTAGGCTTAGGATTATCCACTATAAATTCCTACATAGACTGTATTATACCCCAGCCAGAATGTATAGATACAAATTGAGGGATACCGACTCGTGTGATAGGTGTCATGCTGAAGGCGCTGACTTCCTGCACCTGGCATGAGGCTGTCCGGAGATATATAAGTATTGGGCGCAGATTTTTCAGGCTCTGTCCACTATGATTAATGCCCGGATTGACATGTCCCCACTGAAGGCTTTATTGGGGTATGTGGAGCAGCTAAGGGCGGAACATCGTAAATGTGTGGCCTTGACGTTGCTTCTAGCTAAAAGGAGAGTGGCATGCCGCTGGGGAAGAGGGAGAGCACCCAAGTTTAAGCTGTGGCTTCATGATCTAATATATTGTCAGGAACAGCAGGCGATCTATGCTATCACACCAGCTGGATTAGACCTGAGGGAGGGTTTGGGTGCTAGCTGCCTCACTAGTGGTTGACCTGTTGGGTTGTGGTGGAGGTGCCCCCTTGCCCGCCTACCCTTTCCTCAAAATGACCTGTTCTAGTCCCTGGGTTTCTATTGTTTCATTTCTTTTGTAATGGGTGTGTAATTTATCTGACTGGTTTGCTCTGATATAACAACGTTGAACAATGTAACGGGAAATAATTGATTTGCAAGACGAACACTAAATGTATGTTTATGACACATTGAAATAGCTGTATGTGTATGACAACATGTGCACCACGTTTATGGTTGTTTTCTAAAAATCAATAAAAAGATTTTCACAAAAAAAAACACTTTACCCAAATGAGCTTCCCATGACAGCATCATCAAACACCTTCCATTCCAGCGGAAATCTCAAACATGACAGTCGCTGGAAATCTTCCAGACAGCAACTTCGTCTTCAGGCCCAGCTCTAACGCTAGGAATCGGGGTCTCCCTGCTACTGTGGTAAATAGGCTTCCACCACACTGTCAGCAGACACACTAGAAATAATTGCTTATAGCAGGCACACTGCCCACTGTTAGAAATGGCAGACACGCTATCAACCAACGGTAATGGCAGACACGCTATCAACCAAAGGTAATGGCAGAAACGCTGTCCACCAACGGTAATGGCGGACACGCTATTCAACCAACGGTAATGGCAAACACGCTGTCAACCAACGGTAATGGCAGACACTCTGTCAACCAAGGGTAATGGCAGACACACTGTCAACCAAAAGTAATGGCAGACACGCTATCAACCAACGGTAATGGCAGACATGCTGTCAACCAAAGGTAATGGCAGACACGCTGTTAACCAACGCTATTGTGGTAAACAGACTTCCACCACACAGTCAGCAGACACACTGGAAATCATTGCTTATAGCAGGCACACTGCCCACTGTTGGAAATGGCAGACAGGCTATCAACCAACGGTAATGGCAGACATGCTATCAACCAAAGGTAATGGCAGACACACTGTCAACCAAAGGTAATGGCAGACACGCTGTTAACCAAAGGTAATGGCAGACACGCTGTCAACCAACGGTAATGGCAGACACGCTGTCAACCAACGGTAATGGCAGACACGCTGTCAACCAACGGTAATGGCAGACATGCTGTCAACCAAAGGTAATGGCAGACACGCTGTTAACCAAAGGTAATGGCAGACACGCTGTCAACCAACGGTAATGGCAGACACGCTGTCAACGAACGGTAATGGCAGACACTCTGTCAACCAACGGTAATGGCAGACACGCTGTCAACCAACGGTAATGGCAGACACTCTGTCAAACAAAGGTAATGGCAGACACGCTGTCAACCAACGGTAATGCAGACATGCTGTCAACCAACGGTAATGGCCGACACGCTATCAACCAAAGGTAATGGCAGACACGTTATCAACCAAAGGTAATGGCAGACACGCTGACATCCAGCGGTAATGGCAGACACGCTGTCAACCAACAGTAATGGCAGACACTCTGTCAACCAAAGGTAATGGCAGACACGCTGTCAACCAAAGGTAATGGCAGACACGCTGTCAACCAACGGTAAGAGGCAGACACGCTGTCAACCAAACGGTAATGGCAGACACTCTGTCAACCAAAGGTACTGGCAGACACGCTGTCAACCAAAGGTAATGGCAGACACGCTGTCAACCAAAGGTAGTGGCAGACACGCTGTCAACCAACGGTAATGGCAGACACGCTGTCAACCAACGGTAATGGCAGACACGCTGTCAACCAACGGTAATGGCAGACATGCTGTCAACCAAAGGTAATGGCAGACACGCTGTTAACCAAAGGTAATGGCAGACACGCTGTCAACGAACGGTAATGGCAGACACGCTGTCAACGAACGGTAATGGCAGACACTCTGTCAACCAACGGTAATGGCAGACACGCTGTCAACCAACGGTAATGGCAGACACTCTGTCAACCAAAGGTAATGGCAGACACGCTGTCAACCAACGGTAATGCAGACATGCTGTCAACCAACGGTAATGGCCGACACGCTATCAACCAAAGGTAATGGCAGACACGTTATCAACCAAAGGTAATGGCAGACACGCTGACATCCAGTGGTAATGGCAGACACGCTGTCAACCAAAGGTAATGGCAGACCCGCTGTCAACCAACGGTAATGGCAGACACGCTGTCAACCAAAGGTAATGGCAGACACGCTGTCAACCAACGGTAATGGCAGACACGCTGTCAACCAACGGTAATGGCAGACACGCTGTCAACCAACGGTAATGGCAGACACGCTGTCAACCAACGGTAATGGCAGACACGCTGTCAACCAACGGTAATGGCAGACATGCTGTTAACCAAAGGTAATGGCAGACACGCTGTTAACCAAAGGTAATGGCAGACACGCTGTCAACCAACGGTAATGGCAGACACGCTGTCAACCAACGGTAATGGCAGACATGCTGTCAACCAAAGGTAATGGCAGACACGCTGTTAACCAAAGGTAATGGCAGACACGCTGTCAACCAACGGTAATGGCAGACACGCTGTCAACGAACGGTAATGGCAGGCACTCTGTCAACCAACGGTAATGGCAGACACGCTGTCAACCAACGGTAATGGCAGACACTCTGTCAAACAAAGGTAATGGCAGACACGCTGTCAACCAACGGTAATGCAGACATGCTGTCAACCAACGGTAATGGCCGACACGCTATCAACCAAAGGTAATGGCAGACACGTTATCAACCAAAGGTAATGGCAGACACGCTGACATCCAGCGGTAATGGCAGACACGCTGTCAACCAACAGTAATGGCAGACACTCTGTCAACCAAAGGTAATGGCAGACACGCTGTCAACCAAAGGTAATGGCAGACACGCTGTCAACCAACGGTAAGAGGCAGACACGCTGTCAACCAAACGGTAATGGCAGACACTCTGTCAACCAAAGGTACTGGCAGACACGCTGTCAACCAAAGGTAATGGCAGACACGCTGTCAACCAAAGGTAGTGGCAGACACGCTGTCAACCAACGGTAATGGCAGACACGCTGTCAACCAACGGTAATGGCAGACACGCTGTCAACCAACGGTAATGGCAGACATGCTGTCAACCAAAGGTAATGGCAGACACGCTGTTAACCAAAGGTAATGGCAGACACGCTGTCAACGAACGGTAATGGCAGACACGCTGTCAACGAACGGTAATGGCAGACACTCTGTCAACCAACGGTAATGGCAGACACGCTGTCAACCAACGGTAATGGCAGACACTCTGTCAACCAAAGGTAATGGCAGACACGCTGTCAACCAACGGTAATGCAGACATGCTGTCAACCAACGGTAATGGCCGACACGCTATCAACCAAAGGTAATGGCAGACACGTTATCAACCAAAGGTAATGGCAGACACGCTGACATCCAGTGGTAATGGCAGACACGCTGTCAACCAAAGGTAATGGCAGACCCGCTGTCAACCAACGGTAATGGCAGACACGCTATCAACCAAAGGTAATGGCAGACACGCTGTCAACCAACGGTAATGGCAGACACGCTGTCAACCAACGGTAATGGCAGACACGCTGGCCACCAACGGTAATGGCAGACACGCTGTCAACCAACGGTAATGGCAGACACGCTGTCAACCAACGGTAATGGCAGACATGCTGTTAACCAAAGGTAATGGCAGACACGCTGTTAACCAAAGGTAATGGCAGACACGCTGTCAACCAACGGTAATGGCAGACACGCTGTCAACCAATGGTAATGGCAGACACGCTGTCAACCAACGGTAATGGCAGACATTCCGTCAACCAAAGGTAATGGCAGACACGCTGTCAACCAAAGGTAATGGCAGACACGCTGTCAACCAACGGTAATGGCAGACACGCTGTCAAACAAAGGTAATGGCAGACACGTTATCAACCAAAGGTAATGGCAGACACGCTGTCAACCAACGGTAATGGCAGACACGCTGTCAACCAACGGTAATGGCAGACATGCTGTCAACCAACGGTAATGGCAGATATTGTATCAACCAAAGGTAATGGCAGACACGCTGTCAACCAGTGGTAATGGCAGACACACTATCAACCAACGATAATGGCAGACACACTACCAACCGCTGGCAATGGCAGACGCGCTATCAAACAGTGACAATGGAAGACACGCTATCAACCATTGGTAATGGTAAACAGACTACCCATTATTGGTAATGACAGACACACTATCCATCATTGGTAATGGCAGTCCATGCTTCTTGGGGTCACTAGGCAATATAAGATTCATTGATATCATAAACCAGTTTTTCTTGCTTAAAAATTCTCCCTTGAAATGTGCTCACCACTGGCTTAAACATAAATTGAGGAACCTCCTACCTCTTAGGACAAAAACTATTTGCACTGAAATTCCTATACATCAGGAAACAAAACCCCAGCTCATACTATAAACATCCCTGCATGACTCTATATCCTGGCTAAATGACAAAGTATGATGTTACAACATTCATACAGGGTGTTTTCATATAAAATAAACAAAACCATGAAATTGGACTCTGCCTGTTCAGGCTTCTGTCCTCCCTGCTGCCTGATCCATCAACCCTACTCTTCCGCGTGGGCTCCCTGCCTGCTCAGCACTCTGCCTGCTCCTTCATCTGCCCTCTCTGCGGCCTGCTTCAGCCACCCTGCTCATCCGCTTGCGCTCTGCCTGCCCAGTCCTCTGAGATCTCTGTGCCTACTCGGCCTCTAATGTCTGGGTGCCCGGGTGAGGTAAAGTGCGTATCAGAGATGGCAGACACTTTGAGGAGTTGTGTGCACGGGGTTAGCAACACTTAGCAGATTTTCAGCCTTCCTCGCTCTGAAATTGTCGCTGCACTTACAAAACTACAAATGAACCGCGCGCGCCCTTCACAGGGACCCACAGCAGCAGCGCAGCACACTCTGTGCAGGCACACAAAGTAGACGCACTGACAGACAGACACAAACCTATCCATGCACAGTGTGCCCTGCCCGCATGTACGCTGCTGTCACATTGGATAGCGCTCCCTACTTCTGTTTAGGTGCAGAAGAGCTTTGTACAGAACTGTGCGAATGTATGCACACGGGTACAAACTGCATCATCCGTATGTAAATGCAGACAGCATGCATGAACACTGCACATGGCACTAGCACACATAGAGACGTGTATTTGTACATAGACACGCACATGTATGTACACACCTAGATACCCACACAACTTGTAAATCACGGTCCAAAGACCACGAACGTGTATGTATGGAAACGCGTTAGACATCCACATTTTAAAATTCAATCGTAACATAGCAGTATTCTACGGACGCTTACACGCACAGCACCCCCCACACATGCGGGCAATGCACATGTATGTCACGTATGCCCTTCCGCAGGGAAGATGACACAGCAGGAGCGGGGCCTTTGACATGAAATGTTTTGTGTTTGCAATAGGGTACAGTGGACAGAACTTGATTAGAATCAGCATTCCGGCCCGGAGGGCCACATGGGTATGAATGTTATGTTTTGAACAGATGGTGTTTGTCAACGGTGCGCTAAGGTCGGTACCGACCTTAGCACCCCTTGTGTTTTCCATTAGTCCATTAGGGGTAGGGTGTTGTTAGGTCTTTAATCTCGTACTCCCCTCAGACCCTTTCTACTTTTTGTCTTTTCCTCCGTTTGTCAACGGTGCCCATTGGGAAATACGTGACTTGCTATCAGTGACTACAAGTATCAGCATGCCGGGAGAACGGCACACCTGTGTGCCATGAAATGAGTGCATGCGCATAAATACTTTCAAGCCGTTTAAGCTGTTGAACACCATTTTCCTCTGATGAAGGAGCCGTAGTGCTCTGAAACGCGTCAGGATTAAAGGACATTACTTTGAACTCTGAAATGGTATGCTGTTTTTATATCCCTTGTCCTGGTCAACAGACTCCAGGAAACCTACAATATGAGTCTCACACTGGTGCACTGACAACATCAGTAAAATAGGCTGACTGCATTCCTCAGTAAGCTTTTTTTTATCATGGCACAGCAGAAATTAGGCAACTCAGAATATAGGCCATGGTCATTTGGCAAACCAGACACCATAAGCAATCTTGCAAGCAGGAAAGCATCATCATATCATGCCAGTGCAAACTTGCCCTAGGGTTTTAAAATCTTGCACATTTAAGGTAACATTACATATTCAGTCATTATAGGCAGAATCACCTACTCTTTCACTAGTGATAGTTGCCGAAAAATCTTGTGCACCTCCTCTGGGGTGTATAACTAGAAAAGGTAAGGAAGCAATAAGTGCCTATTGTGCTGTTCCTATTGAAGCAGGGTCAAGATTGATTTGCATTTGGCTTGGTCCAAACAGGTGGCATGGTGGGCAAAAGAACAATGGGTTGGAAAGCTATCCAGAACACTTGCCAGTGGTTAGATATATTGCAAGCATCCTCTCATCACCTTTTGTGAGTTTGTTGTAATGGTCCAAGTGGCTATATGTATGCTCAGTCAGGGGTCCTCTCTCATGGTGCACTGGAGTCAAGCTAAACCTGACTGAAGAGCCCCGAACATGGTGAAACCGGTCTTGGGTTGCAAATGGCTGGGTCCAAACTGGGATGGCATTGTGGGCAAAAGTGACTAGACAGAACATTATTTTCATCACCTTTTGTGCTTTTCTGATCTCGGATGTTCATGTCCTCTTTGTTCTGGTTCCCCTGGTCATCTGGTTCTCTTTGCCTTGGTGTGAGACTTCCTGAGCCTGCTCCTCCTGGGCTTCATAGTGATATTCCTGGTCTCCTTTGTCCTGGTCCTCCTAATGCTGGTCCTGTGCAAATGCCTATGCATGTAGGAATCGGAATCAAATTTGTGATTCCTTAACATTGGCTAATAGCGATTCGGAAGTTGCCAATCGCTATTAGCTAATGTGACTCCTTTCTTTCCTATGGGCCTGCAGGTCCATAGGAATGAATGGTAATGCATTTGCAAAGTGCAATTACCAAATTGGTAATCGTAAATTACAAATGGAAATCCAAGGGCGCCGGGGGCTTAAGGCCCCCCTGAAGCTCCCCCCCAAAAAAGTAAGTGTGCGCATGTGAAGCAAAGTGCGCTACATGGCATGCTCTGAAAAATGCATTTTTGTGAATTTTCCGAAGCATGCACAAATTGCCATCAACTTGAAGTTTATGGTAATTAGCGTTTCCTAATTGCACAGTTTGTATTTAGGAAAGGCATAAACGCCTTGGCATTACGGAATCGCAAATTGCGATTCCCTAAATGCATTCGCAATTTAGATAAATCTGATGACCTAAATTGCAAATGACAAAAGGTACCTGCATTGGAAAAGGCCTTTTTCCATTCGCAAACGGGCCAATTCTGCGAATCGGCCAGTTTGCGAATGGGAAAAGGCTTGATGCATATCCCCCTAAGGGAATAAATTAAATGCAACTTTTAAATCCAGTACCATGTGCGTTAATTGAATTGCTTTCTGATAAGCATGACGTGAAAACTTCACTCCCTTCTTTTCAGTTGACCCGATTTGGGGAGTGTGCTAAATTTACTAAAATCTGCTGTGACAGGGGGCGGAAATCGGGACTGTTCTGGCAAATCCAGGACATCCTACTTATCAAGTACTGGGAAAATAAATACTAGACTTAAGGAAGCACAAATGCAGTTTCCATCTTCCGAGCATATTACTGATGTAGCTGCCTTTTATTTATGCTGAGGTTGTTGAGAATAATGAGAAAATCAACAAAACAGATATTTTTCCCAATTCACTGTACATATCAAAAACAAATACATGAAGAAAACACTTCAAAAGAATTTTAGAGCTATCTATTCCTAAATTATTACCAGCGCACTCTCAGTGTTGCCAAGCTAACAAATTAACAGAAAATCATATTTAATTATCAGCTCCATGCCTTATTAGAATCCGGCAACATAAATAAAAGAGCAATATTTTTCTTCTGCGACCTTATTATATTACTGATCAAAAATGGGGCAAACATGCAAAGCAGGTGTAGATGAATGCCACATTTAAAATAGTTTAGCTTAGCCACTTGCACAGGCGGTACCTCACTGCTTTTTGGCTACATAAAACACTTCCAGTCTAAGCAGATACACACTTTTAAGCCATCTTGTGTGTAGGTGTGCTCTAAAAAACAAAGATTCATTATGCTTTTGCCCTTTTTTAAGAGAAGCAAAACAACATTAGCTGTAAAAAAAAAGGTATAAACGTGTAGCCTTACGTATGTTATGTTAAAAAAACACTTTACAGTCTACGGATTGGGACTGAAAATTCAAAAGCAAAATATTATTCTGTTGTCACATTAGGTTTTTGGAAACATTTAGTGGTTGATTTCAAGATGGCCGCCCCTTTTGTCCAGCAATGGGAGCCATTTGGTAGTCCTTTCTCTATTTACTGACGTTGTAGAATTTTCCAGAAGCAGAAGACATTCAGTTGTTGTACTGACTTGTGAGAGATTCTACAGTTGTTACATCTCCATTGTACAGTGAGTGCATGTTTCATTTTTATTTATTTGTCCTCAAAGATAGAAATCTTTATTTTGAAGAACACCTAGCTGAGCTTTTGATGCAGAGTGCAGGATAGTGAATTTTGCTGTGGGTTCAGATTTGAGTGCAGGTTTCAGTAGTGAATCTAGCATGTGCTTTAAGTTTTGAGGAAGCAGTTGTATTGATATGTATTGCAAGTGCTGGAATGTAGAGACTGCAGCACTGCTGTTGAGGCACAACCTGGATTTAAGCTCCATTGTGCAGTGGGTGCATGTTTCATTTTTTATTTAATCGTCCTCAAAGATAGAAATCTTTATATATAGTTGAAGAATACCTAGCTTTTGATACAGAGTGCAGGATTGTGAATTTTGCTATGGGTTCAGATTTGAGTGCAGGTTTCAGTAGTGATTCTAGCCTGTGCTTTAAGTTTTGAGGAAGCAGTTGTGTTGATTTGTATTGCAAGTGCTGTAATTTAGAGACTGCAGCACAGCTGTTGAGGCACACTCATAGCATGATTTCAAGGTGCAAGTTGATGGTTGCAGTTTATGGTTGCAGGGACCATGTTGCAGTACTCGAGTGTAATTCATTCTCAAAGTAGTCAAATATTTTGGAAGTTATAATTCAGCCATGGGTGCAGATGTCTCAAACTAAAGTGACATGCAGTATTTCTTCTCAAAGTGACTACAAAGCAGTGCTATTTTGATTCAAACATATGATAGGTAAATTATATTGCAATCTCTGGTTGCATCTTTTGTGCAGGGTACTTTACAAAAGACCTCCATATTATGCCATGCAAACCCGACAAGCCTCAACCTTTTTAAAATAAGTTAATAATAATAAAATAATTTAAGGAATCATTCCAGATTGTCTGAGCTGCCAAGTTCTTGACCTGCTTTTACAAAACATATTTTTGCCGCTAGTGGGCTTATCTTTTTATTCATGTGAAAATACACTTGTAAACTAAAACTCAAAGCGCATAAGTAAATGTCTACCATAAAATAGATCCGTCATCATTTGTCTGAAGTGTGTTTTATTTAAATTGTGTATTTCTTTCCTGCTAGAAATCTGTGAGCACTCTTACCTCAGCATTGATCACCGTCGCTTGGATGGTGCTCTTCTGTGCGTTTGTCAGAGCTCTGTCGCTAGGACTTGGCAGTGTTCCTTAGCCAATCACAGCAGATGGAACATTCTGTGTTGATGCTACTGTTTAGCTGTCACAGACATAACCCATTCCTTAGCCCACAGTCAAATGATATATCGAACCTAAACCTCCCTTTACAGAAAGATAATTTGGATGTCATTATTTGAACTTTGAGGTAAAACTCTAATGAAAGGAATAATCAAGACCATTAAAGTACAAAGTGCTTAAAATGAGTAATTTGTCAACCTCTGGTATGTGTTTCATCAGGGCACTGACATTCTGTGGCAGGGAGGGGCCAAATTATCTGGCATGGTTGGCTAAATTATGTGGCAAGAATATACAAATTATGTGGCATAGTATGGCACATTGTAAGGCAGTTTTATTTTGACTTTTGTAATATTTAATACATTTTAACAGTGTCTTACAGAAGTTTTCATCTCAGAACTACCAATTTAATACTGAGAATCAGCAGTTAGCAACTGAATGGTGACCAGTCTTTGCAACTTGCATTTCAATGCGCAGATGCACGCGTTTCCACACTAATATTTTTTGTTAAAATCTGCAAAAATGCAGCAGATAAAGGATTATGTACAAATGCTACGAATCCATAACTATGCAGAAGATGCTGGAGCTTCTGACTCACATAATTCAAATGGCCTTGGTTTGAATAGGGCTGTACACTTTTCATCTCACAAATGAGATTACATGTGTATGCATTAGATTACAGATATTAGTATCCGATTCCTACCACATCCTTCAGTATTTCACATCTTATTCTGCAGCAATAGAGGATGAGGTTACCACTATAACAATAATCATAAGGTTATTTATGTAAACCTTTATAGAAAGGCATACCTTGAGGGCAAAATCTCGTTTAAGAACAGATTGCCCTAGTATAGCAAAATAACCCTCTATAAGGGCCAGAGAGCCCTAATCTGCAGGCAGATTCTGATGTAAAGACCAAGGGCACAAAGTCAGATTCTAATATAAAGTCAGAGATCTCTAACATCAAGCTGATCCTAAAATGAAGGACAGAAAACCCCAATCTGTGGAGAATATTGGGGTTTCCTGGAAACACCTAACCTTAGGTCAGACACTCATGCCAGATGCATAGAGTCATCACCTATGAGCAGAGTGTATATAACATAAATGGTAGTGAGAGCTATAACCTGAGAAAGAACCTGAAATAATAGGGAGAGGACCAGAACCAAGGACTGCAGGTGCCACAGGGAGATTAGAATAGATCACGATACGTGAGTCAGATAACTCTAACCTGGAAGCTGATCTTAATATATAGGCCACCAAACCTGAAGGTGGAACCTAGAATAATGGAAAGAAACCTCTAAAACACAGTGAGATCCTGATGTGACATGAATAGGGGCTTAATCTGGGAAGAGATGTCTTAACAGGGAACATATACGGGCAGATCTTAATATGAAAGACAGAGTTTACCTTTTTGTAGGGTAGAGAAAGTAGGTGCTGGTTTCTGATGTAAGGGGCAGGAAACCATAGAAAGAGATATTGCTTCATATAAGAGGCAGAAGTATTTTACCTTTGAATATATCCTTTACTGTGTGCAGAGAGTTCTAAGCTTGGGAAAGACACTTTTTTAAGAATTAGAGGTCCTTCCCTGGGGATAATGTGCACCCTTATCAACCTTTTCCTAATGGAGAGAGGGGCTGGCCTATGAGGCAGATATGATGACCAAGGAGAGAGTTAAGAAGTACAAAATAAAAAATGTATATTTCTGATGGATACTTCTAAGTGTAGATTCCTCCCTTTTGAAAGCACCAGACTGCATCCAGAAATGTTTTCAGCAGTGCTCCTGCAGGCTGCTATGTGGAACCGTGTGCCTCTGTGCTGGCTCTGCCCTTCCCCGGAAGTAAGGGAGTAGTGCCTCATATAAGCGCTATATACAAGCTCACCCCCTGTTCAATACACCAACCCATGCCCACGTCATTCACCCACTCATTTACTTTTCACTATAAGCTCACTGTTCACTTGTCTGCTCTCATTTCTTATTCCTTGCTCGTCCACTCATGTATTGACATACTCGCAAGTTTCTCTGCTTACTAACATAAACTCCATCTCTTAATCTTTAATAAATACTCACTCGCTCATTTCTCCTTACTCACTCCTTTAACATGCACACATTGCACCAGAGTTGTCAATTAGCTCCACATCACCATTCTTTTCTGGCAAGTCCTGCCTTTTTAGCTAACAGGAGTTTGGATTCTACTACCTTTGCTGTTGCTTTCCCAAATTATGATATATATAGGCAAGAACTATATATCAAAATGGTATTGTATAGAACAACTCAAGTGTCGTTAGGTAACTGATAACATTGCGCTTATTGGTAATTCTGCCCCTCACATATCCATTAGCTCACTCCACAGTGACAATCTATACTTATCCTTACTTAATACTCAAAGCCTCATGAATCAGTCCTTAGTCACTCAAAAGTCACAGATAATGTATTTGCTCTTCACACATACAGCACACACCTCTGTCTCACTTATTTCTTCCATATAATAACCTCTTTTGCTAACTTCTTACTCATTCACAGCTATTCCCACTCATACTTGTAGGAAAGTAGGATCTGGGTTTATGCTTACCCCCACTTTTCGCTTGGTGTTATGCTGTTTCTGACAAGTCTAACTGGGACCTGCTAATCAAGACCCCAGTCTCTGTGCTTTTTCCCCTGAATTGGATATGGTGAGGACTTGGATACATCCCAGATTGGCTACTGGTGTACACTTGTAAGTCCCAAATATATGGCACTGAGGTGCCCAAGGAATAGGCACACATACTTCTAAATTATAAGGAGCAGAATCAGTGCTTGGTCTGTCGTGCTGACTTTAGGTCTGAATCCAGCTTGTTAGGGGGTTAGGATATCTGCACCCTCAATCCACTCATTTAATTTGTTTAGCAACTGTCTCGCTTAAACCTTTTGGAGAATGTCAAAAAGGCTTATTGGCCTATAATTAGCAGGACTACACCGATCCCCCTTTTTGTAAATGAGACTAATCTCGCCCCTTCCAGGCAGTTAACATAAGAGGCGCAGACTAACATGTGATTTTGTCTGCTCCTGGGGCCTTGCCCAATTTAATTGCACTGATAGCTATCATGGTGTCTTCTAGTGTGAAGTTAAGGTCAAAAGGAGGCAAGTTGATGCGAAAAGGTCGATTGCGGCATGATCGTATAACTTAGTGAAGTGATCTACCTAAGCCTCAGGATTCAGGTGACAGTCTACTTGTAATTTGGAACTCCTGCTCCCATGGGCAACTTTTTTCCAAAATGACAATTAACGCTAGACCTTGCAGCCATTACCAGATCGCTTCAGCTGGCATCCACTCCACTTGGCCCTTGCACTTCTTACTGTCTTCTTTTATAAGTCCCTGGCTATGCGGACCTCAGGTAGATTTTTAAGAGCATTCCCCAGTACTTGTTTTGCCAATCTACAGTCCTTTGAGTACCATAGATTACTATCTACATTACGCGCCCTGGTAGGGGGCTTCTTTTTTTGGTGGTTGGGTCAAGATCAGTATTAAAGATGCTACCAGCTTTGTGTGTATATAAGTGATAAAAATCCTTGGATTTTCTAGGCTATTTAGGTGAGACAGAACACTCACAAATATGTCATATATCTCTGTCATGGTCTCTGCATTCCCCACAATTGAGAGCAACTTGGTGGACCTATGTTTGTTTCCCATTATTGGCATTATTTGTGGTGCTGTAGGGGTGGGTAGTTGGAGCTACAACCCAGGATGTTTAGGTGTAAGGGGTAGTGGCTACTCTCCTCTCTTATCCACTTCAGAGTCTGCCAATCTTTCCCACATGACAACCCTGGTCATGATGCAATCAATTTTTGATCTTATAGAACCTTTCTTAAATGCAAATGCCCCAGCTTGTCAGATACAGATCTCCATTACATGCCCTCAGCCCATTTAGTGTCATGAAGTGGACAACCTGCATGGCAACCACTGAGCTTAAGATATAGGATCTTGAGCTGAGGGAAGGGAAGGGATACCCCACCACTAAATCACAGCCATATATGGTTTCAAAGTCTATATTAAAATCTCTACCTATAATGACCATATCCTTGGAGTTGATCTGTCTAACAGAATGTTGCAAGATGTTTACAGTAGACAATTCCACACTTCTGCTCCTGGGTCTCCAGTAGACAATAAACAAATACCTACAAGTCTTCACTGGGGAATACATTTTTAGCCCGAAAATATCTGACGAGTCAATGTTTTGATTCGTCGGTTTAAATCAATTTGACCCAAGTCCAATGGCCCCCTGATGCCCTGCCTCGAACTGATGTCAGTGCTTTGACATGATATGTGGTGTAGCCAGATTTAAACTGGGGTTCAATTGCCCACATCTCTTGGAACTTATATACATTGAATTGGTCTATATATTCTCTACAGTCTGGTGCGGCTCTTTGGACTTAATACTAGCAACGTTCCACAAGAGAATTCTGATTGTCCCTGCTGAGTTGGAGCTTTGGCTAGGGTGAGGAGAATTAGAGAACAGAGATGCCAGTCTATGGGATACACTTATTGGAGAGGACAGAGATGCAAAATCGTTGTGTGTGCCCTTTGTTGGTGTCAAATTGGCAGTAGTTGTTATGGCATTAACAGGGTCAGAATCAGAATCAGGAACAAGATGCATCTATAGCGCAAATCATGGAGGAAGGGGAATCCACTGGAAGGAAATGAGCCCTATTTGATGGTACTAGATTTAATGTACTTGCGAATCCAGGTTATTCTGCTAGTTCCCCCCTCTAGGGGATGTGTTGATGCCCCGAGTAACATTTTCACACATCGTCAATCTTGGGCATTCAAAAGTGAAAGGGGTTCAAAAGTGTTTTTTGTGACTATTTTGAAAATGAGTTGGCCATGGTTGCTGATGGGTGTATCCCAATTAGAGGTGAGCGCAGCAACTGGTCTTTTGAAATACATTTCTGGAAGCATTTTAATTTGGTCTAGAGGAGAAGTCATTGAGCTTAATCGCAGTAGAAGCAATTCTACCAAAACTGAGGCTTGAAGTTAACTATTACTCTGTCCCCAGAACAGTCATTCGGATGTTTGTCTAAACAAGGGACTCTTCCTACACATTTGCCCTCTTGGGCTAATTCCTGGGACCATCTTGCATTTGTTTTTATCCAGTGAGCAGCTTTGTTTTTCAGTGGCAGGGAATCTTCGCTTGCACCAGGGGGTATCCCAGAAACATTCTGGAGGACAATCAGGTAGGGCGTGCACTTTGGGGACAATGGGGGTGGGGGTCAAACATTCGTCCCGATCAAAGATCTGGGTTTAATCCATATTTTATGTTTTGCTCACCACTCCATACCAGTTGGTACCCAGCCATTTGCAAATCAGTCTTGACCCTGTCTCCCATGGAATAATCCAGCCCAAATTGCCAGGCCACGCCCTCCCTGGACCAGAAACTAGCATCCTGGGACCAGTTCCCTGGTATCACCCCACATCAGCCAGGCTAGATTGAATCCAGTGGCATAGTGAGCCTGGGACCCACTCCTGGACATACCTTTTGCACTTAGAGTGACTATAGCAACACAGAAAGATGATGGACAGAATGTGAACATTGTCAAACATTCACCATGGCTGGGTACAGACTGGGATGATGTGGTGAGCAAAAAACAATGGATTCAACCCAGACATGTGACTGGGGTGAATGTTTGCATTGTTAAACATTCCGCCCATCATCTTTTCGTTTTGCTCTTCCTAAATGGCCATTTGTGCTGGACATGTCATTTCTTTCCACCCACTGCATTTTTGTTACTCCGGGCTCGTCCCTCTGGATTACCCACTAAGCCTGCTGCGCCCTCTCAAGTTTTACATTCAAGCAGACAGGGCGTTTACAATAAAGGGAAAGGGTTGGGCCTTACCTGCTCAGCTTGATGTAACAGCACAATAGTGGGGGGAGATGTAATTCCTACCGCTGGGGGAGGAGGACTCCTAAGGGCCTCTATTTTGATGTCCAGAGCATCGAGGCGAGCTACTAAGGGAACAAGCTCTGCCCTTAGAATGATCTATTAATCTGTTTGTACAGCTTACAACTAGCATGGACATGTACTGGGATGGGGGTTCTTGAGGACCCTCGTTTTTCACGGTCAGGAGGGATTGAGGATGCAGGTCGCACTGCAAAGCTTTATCTGGTAAGCAACTTGATTTGTTAGAGGAAGCGGGGTTTGTGGCCTTAGCTCCCTTGCTTGTTTGTTTTGGGCTTGTTACCCTTTTGGATTTGCGGGGGGCAAGGAAGTGGTATGGTCAGGGGAATGGTTGTCATTCTCCACACTGGTGGCTTCCACCAAGGCCAGGGATTGTGGTTTTGATGTGGAACTGGGAATTAGACCCTGGAATGCGGTGGCATGTAGGTCAAGATCTGTATGAGCCTCTGTTGAGAGGCTGGAAGGTCTGTAGGGGTTGTGAGGCCAGAGTTGGAGAGCCTGGATTTAACAACATTCTCCTTTCTGAGAGGGTGATCTTGGTGCTCACTACCCCTTTTTCCCTTTCGAGCATACGATCTATGGAATTAGGGTAGTGGTAAAGGTGTGAGTCAGGGTCCCCTCTGCTGGCTTATACTCCCCATGATATATACTACTCAGGCCTCTAGCAGGAATTTGGTTGAGTTAGGTTGGGTTCCTCTGTAAAGGTGGTGCCAAGTACAGTGGCCTAGCACATCTTCTTTCAGACTATGATGAAGTACGAAAGACCCAGTCTCTTCTGAGTTGCTGTGGGCTTAAGAATGTATGATCCTGAGCTCTTCATGGGTTGGTTGCTAAGCGACATAGTCCCACCCCAGCCTAAGCAAAGTTTCACTATACAATATAAATGACCTGACAATCATTGTCATGGTTGGTAGGCTGTCCTGGGGTGACTAAGTGAGAGAGAGGGAGAGAAGATGTGAATGAGAGTGAGAAAGAATAACGAGAGAGAGAGAAAGAGAGAGAGAGAGAGATTACCAGGGAACATGATATTTATATATACATATATATATATATATATATATATATATGTATATATGTATAAATATATATACAATTAGAGAGAGAAGAAAAGGTAGGAAAGATAGATATCCTGACCGGTTCAGGTGAGATGAAAATCAGGTGAAATTTCACCTTAGGCAAAACACGCCTTTTCTGAAGGACCCATCTGAATTGCATGTTTTGGGGATTTCGATGAATTTCCATCTCTAAAAAAGAAAGCAAGTCAGCCCTTTGGATTCATTATAAACATTAAGTTCCAGCGTTTCCATGTTTATTTCTTTACCAAAGCATATCATTTCTAATCAAAGTGCAGCTGTGTTTTCCCTCCTCCTGTAGCTTGAGTGTCTCCGGTTGCTGACCATTACCTTCACTGTGTTTCCCGGGGAGTAGGGCTACACCGAAGCCCTACACCTAAGGCTACAGCAAAGCCCTACACTAAGGCTACACCTGCAGGCATTGGTGGCATGAAAACACTATTCTTCGTGCTTTCCTTCCCTTTTGCTTGAAACAGACTTTAGGGCACACTAAATGATAGACTGCTCATGCCACATCTGTTCTTAATTATCTATAGTGCCAATGATCTTTGGCAATAGCTTGCACTAAAGTACTGTTTCACTTAAGTCAAATCAACAACTTTGCCTATTTGTTGGTGTTTTGATGGTAAATCATAAGATGTGTCCTTACCAACTGAGCTACCCTCCTCACACATTTTAGTATATCTGATGTCGTAGTTTTGACTATTATTTCACATCTTATACCTGCTCTCAAAGTTATGATACAGTGCATCCTATTCTGTCATGGAGGTGAGTTAGATGAGCCTCCTTTACTGTAACATTAACAGGCTGACTGTCAAGATCACATTCGCCTTTAGGCTTCCCTCAAAGTTTGTGGGACCCTCCATGGGAACTTCCTCGTCCTCATCATGGTGGCTCGAGCTGTTGTGCATTTCTGTGATCCTCCCTTCAGCACACAATCTCCAGATTAGGACAAGGCCTGCTAGATTTGCACTTCTGTCCTAGGGGGAAGTGGTTTCTGGCTGGGTCAATCCAATGGACAACCCCCAATAAAAACACAGGCTGTTTTCTGGCTAGGACCTAGCAGAACTAGCAGCTTCAGGCATTTTCTCCTTAATGAATCAATTAGTGACTTCTGCTGCCCATGTTTTCTGTAATTGTAATTGTAAAAAGCATTTATATAGCGCATGGCTGCCCGGAGGCATCCCAGCTCTTACAGTTTAAAACAGGGGGATGTTACTCAGTTTGGAAAGAGGAATGTTTTCAGGGATCTACGAAAGGTAAAATTGTGGTTGGATTCTATGCGGAGGTGAAGAGGAAGGGAGTTCCAGAGTCCAGCAGCGTTAAATGAGAAAGATCGACCTCCGCTTCTTGCCTTCCTAATTCTAGGAATAATGGCCAAGTTCTGGGTTTCGGAGCGAAGGGATCTCTTGGGCTCATAAGGCTCAATAATGCCCTGGAGAATAGAGGGTCCGGTTTTAAACATAGACTTATGAGCAATACACAAGGCTTTGAACTTAGCTCTCTCCTGGACTGGCAGCCAATGGAGTGATTTAAGGGCAGGTTTAGCAGAGTGATGGTTGGGGATGCCCAAAAGAAGTCTTGCAGCCCAATTTTGAGTTGTCTGTAATTTGGAGATAGTAGCAGCAGGGGAACCCAAGTAAAGGGCATTAGCAAAATCCAATCTGGATAACACCAGCGCTTGGACCATTATTTTTCTTGCCTGGAAGGGGAGGAGGGGGGGGGGGGTTTCCGGATCATTTTAAGGATCCCGTAGCAAGAGGCAGATGTCTTCCGGGCCTGAGATTTAAATGTAAGTTTATGGTTCATCCAAACGCCCAGACTCTTTAACTGGTTTTAGAAGTGGGGTAGGAGCCCATGGATCTAGGCCAGATTTCAGTCAAATCAAGGGGGGAGTGGTTACCTAAAATCATGATTTCACTCTTTTCCCCATTAAATTTTAGGAAGGAGTCGCTCATCCATCTTGCAATTTCTTCCATGCAAGGACGAAGACTGGAAGGAGAGCTTTCCGCTTTATTGAGCCCAATCACCAGTTGTGTATCATCCGCATAGGAGACTATGTGGACTCCAAAGGGTAAAAATGCCTCCGCAAGAGTGCAGGTATAAACATTAAACAAAGTGGGACTTAAAGAAGATCCCTGCGGCACTCCACAACGAAGGGGTGTCCGTTTGGACGTGACTTCCTTGTCAAAAACATGGAAGGATCTGCTGTTCAGAAAAGATTTTAGCCAGGCCAGGGCAATACCAGTGATACCTGATTTATGGAGCCTATGGATCAAAATCTGATGGTTTACAGTATCAATGGCCGTGCTGAGGTCCAAAAGGAGGACCACCGCGGTGCCACCGGCGTCGACTATCCTTCTTAACTCTTCCACCACAGAGAGAAGGGCCGTCTCTGTTCCCTGTAATGGGCGGAAACCGGTTTGAGTCCGATGGAGAAGATTATGAGTCTCCAAGTGCGCTGATAGTATTAAATTAAAATATTTTTCAATAATTTTACTAACTCCAGGGAGCAACGAGATAGGGCGATAGTTTCCCAGGTCTGAAGGGTTAAGGCTTGATTTTTTAACAGAGCCTGTAAGCTGTAAGCAGCATCACACTTTATCCCCTCCTACCCCGTGGATCTGTGAGGATTTCCCCTTCTGAGCTAGGGGCCCTGCTTCAGACGTCCTCCTTCGAGCTTCACAATCGGGTTGAGGTGGCTCTTGTCCACCTTGTGATACAGCTACACTCATGCTTGTGATTCCTCGGCTTGATCTGACCCATGAACATTGTGCTCACACTTACAATGGGCTGGTTTAAAATCACAGTGACTCAGGAGACAGAGTTACAGAGGCACTTTGTATAACCATACAGAGCCAGATACCCAAATACAACTTTAGAACTCAGTTTGCCGCTGACTACATGTAACATAGGCACAACTGGTTGGCCTCTACAAGCTGGCATCAGTCTAGTTGTCCTTCAATCATAGTTGCTGCAGGAGTAGATCTAAAAGCAGTGCATTGAAGCCAATATCGTGACCTAGCAAAGCATCCAGTTACAGGTCATACAAGAGGGTCTAACTAGGGCCCTGTTATGCACTGTTCAGTAATGATTATCAATACATAGGCAATAGGCAATTATTGATTACTGTCACTATCGCACAGATAAGCTCTATTTTTTGGTAAATGAACTCCAAGTCTCCCTGTGGATTCCCACCTTTGTGCAAGACTGCTCATGTCTATTCAGCATAAGCTTCAGGCACAAGCAGGCACACCATTAACACCAACTTAACCACTCATAATGAGAAATGTAAAATACCAGTTGACTTGTGTGCGAGTGTCCCTTGCACTTTTACAACCCCAAAAGAATTTTCCCTGGATATTGTAATAAGTAGTTTGGTTAAGGGAATGTTGCGGCTGCAGGTCAGTGTAGATGCAAGACAGGCTAAGCCAATTTCCTTACAGCAGCTTTCCAAAACAAAGTTGTCAGTGATAGACTATTGTTGCTAAATAATATGTTGTTTACCAGATCCATAATCCTATTTACAGTTGTGGCCATTGGTGTCTGTGCTCGTGCTAATTTTGAGTTGTGAATGCCACTGTCACATGTGTTCCCCTTCTTAGAAGTGTTGTCCTTGAGTAAAGGTGGTAGATAAAAGCAAAGTTGGTGTCTTAACCCCTAAAAGTCTGGTCTCTTCACTGTTGCCTGGCATTAAGACTTACAGAAACTGTTCATTTTGTTGTCATTCTTGTTTCAGGTTTAGACTGGACATCTCCATGGTAATCTCTTCACTTTGTTTCAATTTTGAATGTTTTCTGTAGTACCATTTACTCAATATCTGGAAATGCACACATGTTATTGTTTTGTTCATGCCCTTTCTTTGTCTCAGTTGTAGTCATTTACCCGTTAAGGTCTGCACTGCACATAGTGGTGCAATGTTCTTCATATGCAGTACATTTAAAAGTGTTGTCAGGTACTGATTCTATTCCATGGCCTTTTCTGCTCAGTTTGGTGTCTGGATATATTTATATTAATTGCCAAGTTTCTCATTGCATCAGGCTGACTCAGTTGTTGTCCATTTGCTTACATATTTATCAATTCTCTCATCCTCTCCTTTTGATAATCTCACCTATTTACTGCCCATCCTTCTATTAAGCCTCTTTTTGTTCCCTTTTCTATTCATTCCTAAATGGTTTACTATTCACACCCCCTTGTTGCATTCATTTGCCTTGCACATTTAGTTCCTATGCTAGTTCTCTGTCCGAGAAAGAGAGTGGCCTCAGTGAGATTACCCTCAGCATGGCGGCCATCTTGGACTGCCTCTGACTGCATTAAGTCTCAGTTTACACAAAATGGAGGTTGTTCTTCAGTGCACCAATATAACAGTTGTGAGCTTCAATTCTTTAATTTTAGGCTAAAGAATCGTAAACAAAGGTTAGTATTTTCAGTAAAAACACACTTTTATCTTTAACAAATGATAGCACAGCTGATTCACATTTCCCTCACTAAACATTTGCTTTTTTAACAATGTTTTTGATGCCATCAAATACATAACATGATTTTCATAAAAACATACATTTTCGGGGGGGCGTGGCTTAGCGGGCGATCATGGCGGACGTGGCTGCCTAAGAGCTCCGGCCGGCCCGACGATTATCCTTGAATTATCCTGGCCCCTGAACCCGAAGAGTGTACCACGTCCAGGGTGATCGTGGCAGACGACGCCGGGAACCGTCCGGTGCCGGAGACAAAGCGCCGAGACCATCTGCGGCTGTGAGGCGAGTAAGTGCAGCGTCGGACGAGCCGGGGCCTCAGTTTTGGCGTCCCCGGCCCGGAGGACTTGACCCGGAGCCGGCGCTGCCACTCCTTGGCCGCGTTCCGGGGCTGCCTGCTGTCAGCGGCCCGTTGCGGAGTGCCCTACCTATCCTCATCTTGCCAGCGGTGGGGGCCCGGGCCGGTGGGGGGCCTCGGAGGAGCTGCGGCCTACCTGGCCTTGCCGGAGCCGGGGCCTCGAGTTTGGCGGCCCCCGCCCGAGGTCATCCACGCTGGTCTTCGGACCCTCTGCTGCCACTGTCTGCGGCACCCTCCGCCTTCCGGGGGCGCGGCGCCCTCCACCGCTGACAGGCGCAACACCCTCCACTGGGGCTGGCGGCGGCGCTCTGCTGCCGGCGGGAGCTGCATCCTCCACTCTCGCGGACCGCAGTGGACCAGACGGGGGCGGCCCATGCCCGAGCCGCGTCGGGGGTGCCCGCAGTGGGACCCATCTACCTGTGAGTGGGCCCCCCCCCCCCTTGTTACATAGTGCTGTGGGGGCTGTTGAGAGAAGCTGTGCCCGGGGGGGTCACTGTGGACATTGGACAACTGCTGGCAACTATCCTCCCGGGGCCTGGCTGGGCCTGCAAGAAGTGTGGACGCGGCGGGAGGACCGGAGCGGCAGGGGCGGCCTGGTGGCCCGGGCGTAGCCGGGACCTCGATTTTCGCGGCCCGGCATCCGGCCGGGGCCGACAGCGTCGGAGGGGGACGGACGCCCTGGAGATCCTGATCGGCGGTGGACGTGCCGAGGCGAATATCCAGCAACAGTGAGTAGTGCCCCCCCCCCCGGGCCCACAGACCAGAGGAGACATCGGTGCGGAGGCGCGCGACGCAGTGGACCCACGCACCATCTGTGGGAGCGATACGGGTCACTGAGAGCCCTGACCATCGGCGGCTGGGGGGGGGCAGCCTGTTTGGGGGCAGTGGCTGAGGTCCACCCGGCGCTATACTCAACACTGAGCCATTCCGCAGTGCCTTGTTTGAGACTCCCCCCCCTTCCAGGGGCCGGCGACTATCAAGTGGCCCTAACGACTCTGCAATCATGACCAGGGGGGGTAGCAGCTCCACTAAGCAAGTGACAATAGACAAATTCACCGGGCCTAGTGGGGGCCCTGGGCCATCAGGGGGTGGCCCGCCTGGAGGGGGGCCGGACAATGCGGCCCTTATGGCGGCCATAACCCAGTCAAGGGACATGCTGGATGCCAAGATAGGGGCTGTTGGCGCCGATGTGACCCTACTGCGCCATGACCTGAGGAATGCCGTGGCACGGATCACGGAAGCAGAATCCAGGGTGTCAGTGGTGGAGGACGATGTGAGTAACCTAAAAAAGAGGATGGCGGCGATGGAAACTGCGCAGCGGATTACGGCGCTCCGTGTGGAGGATGCAGAAGGGCGGGCGCGCCGCAACAACCTCCGCTTCCTTGGATTTCCAGAGCGCTGTGGGAAGGGTAACATGGAACAATTCCTTGCACAGTGGCTAGAATCATGGATGCCCCGTGGGACGCTGTCTGCCTGCTTCGTTACTGAATAGGAGCTTCTATTTGGAATGTTGTTTTGATGTTCACGTATTATTTTCCGACCTCACGTATGGGGATCTATTAAATTTCGTGACTGTGATCTTTAGAGTCATGCACATGTAAACTTTGATTAGTGATGTTAAACTAACGAAAAAAAATGTGTACCCTTTCCCCAATATCTTTCCTTTTCCCTGTGGGCGTATTGAATTTATGTTTATTGTGTATATATTCCTCATCTAATTTTTTGCTCATTGATTGACTTTGGTGCGGTGAAAATAAAAACACCTTGCACCCTAAAGGATTTATTTTTCTAAATTTATTTAACTTAAATATTGTGATTTTCCTAAATCCGTTGTGTTCTGTCTGGGCCCACTCTATATATACCTACATATTACCCAGGTCCCACTGACTATATGGGTCTAACCCTATTTTCTACAATATACTTCGAGCAGACGCTGGTCTGCGAGGTTCCCTTTCTCAAAATTAGTTAATTTTCCTTTGTTAAAAATTTTGTATTCCAATTTGTTTTCCATTCAACCATTATGGTTGACAAGGAGGTCCTCTCTTATACTGAGGATTACATAAAACAACTTCTGTTAGATCCAGCTAACAATTTTCTATCACCAACCACACCAGTCATAGACTTTTCTCTTAATGACAAAATCAATAATTTAGAGCGTTTAGAAAAGAAATTGATCAGAACAAAACTCCATGGTCATTTCCTAGCACAGTGCTTACAATCCAATATCATCCCTGTGGGCTTACAGGTAAAAGTTGAACCCGCTATTTTCATAGACGTGCCGAAGTTCCGTGAAGGTTTCAGTTTTGTCGCGAACAATTGTTCGCGACATTGGATGGTCCTGATTTACAAAAGGGGGTGGTGATGAACAGAGTGTCTGAATTGAGCAGACCACTCTTACCCAGTCCAAAGATCAGGGCTTGATCCATCACCGTTATTTATCTCACTGCCCCATCCCAGCTCAGAACCTGGCTATATGCAAATCAGTCTGTCCCTGGCCCAGTGCATCATGGGAACAGGGCAGACTAAACTACCAAGCCAATTCTTTACCAGAAAGGAGACAAGCTACCGGGGACCGGTTTCTGGCATTTCAGCCTCTTCGGCCCGGCTTGCTTGAATCCTGATGGAGCAGTGAGAAAGGGACTCATGTCTGAGTATACCCTGCCACACCTATAGTGGCCAAAATCGATTTACAAAAGGGGGTGGTGATGAACAGAGTGTCTGAATTGAGCAGACCACTCTTACCCAGTCCAAAGATCAGGGCTTGATCCATCACCGTTATTTATCTCACTGCCCCATCCCAGCTCAGAACCTGGCTATATGCAAATCAGTCTGTCCCTGGCCCAGTGCATCATGGGAACAGGGCAGACTAAACTACCAAGCCAATTCTTTACCAGAAAGGAGACAAGCTACCGGGGACCGGTTTCTGGCATTTCAGCCTCTTCGGCCCGGCTTGCTTGAATCCTGATGGAGCAGTGAGAAAGGGACTCATGTCTGAGTATACCCTGCCACACCTATAGTGGCCAAAATCGATTTACAAAAGGGGGTGGTGATGAACAGAGTGTCTGAATTGAGCAGACCACTCTTACCCAGTCCAAAGATCAGGGCTTGATCCATCACCGTTATATATCTCACTGCCCCATCCCAGCTCAGAACCTGGCTATATGCAAATCAGTCTGTCCCTGGCCCAGTGCATCATGGGAACAGGGCAGACTAAACTACCAAGCCAATTCTTTACCAGAAAGGAGACAAGCTACAGGGGACCGGTTTCTGGCATTTCAGCCTCTTCGGCCCGGCTTGCTTGAATCCTGATGGAGCAGTGAGAAAGGGACTCATGTCTGAGTATACCCTGCCACACCTATAGTGGCCAAAATCGATTTACAAAAGGGGGTGGTGATGAACAGAGTGTCTGAATTGAGCAGACCACTCTTACCCAGTCCAAAGATCAGGGCTTGATCCATCACCGTTATTTATCTCACTGCCCCATCCCAGCTCAGAACCTGGCTATATGCAAATCAGTCTGTCCCTGGCCCAGTGCATCATGGGAACAGGGCAGACTAAACTACCAAGCCAATTCTTTACCAGAAAGGAGACAAGCTACCGGGGACCGGTTTCTGGCATTTCAGCCTCTTCGGCCCGGCTTGCTTGAATCCTGATGGAGCAGTGAGAAAGGGACTCATGTCTGAGTATACCCTGCCACACCTATAGTGGCCAAAATCGATTTACAAAAGGGGGTGGTGATGAACAGAGTGTCTGAATTGAGCAGACCACTCTTACCCAGTCCAAAGATCAGGGCTTGATCCATCACCGTTATTTATCTCACTGCCCCATCCCAGCTCAGAACCTGGCTATATGCAAATCAGTCTGTCCCTGGCCCAGTGCATCATGGGAACAGGGCAGACTAAACTACCAAACCAATTCTTTACCAGAAAGGAGACAAGCTACCGGGGACCGGTTTCTGGCATTTCAGCCTCTTCGGCTCGGCTTGCTTGAATCCTGATGGAGCAGTGAGAAAGGGACTCATGTCTGAGTATACCCTGCCACACCTATAGTGGCCAAAATCGATTTACAAAAGGGGGTGGTGATGAACAGAGTGTCTGAATTGAGCAGACCACTCTTACCCAGTCCAAAGATCAGGGCTTGATCCATCACCGTTATTTATCTCACTGCCCCATCCCAGCTCAGAACCTGGCTTTATGCAAATCAGTCTGTCCCTGGCCCAGGGCATCATGGGAACAGGGCAGACTAAACTACCAAGCCAATTCTTTACCAGAAAGGAGACAAGCTACCGGGGACCGGTTTCTGGCATTTCAGCCTCTTCGGCCCGGCTTGCTTGAATCCTGATGGAGCAGTGAGAAAGGGACTCATGTCTGAGTATACCCTGCCACACCTATAGTGGCCAAAATCGATTTACAAAAGGGGGTGGTGATGAACAGAGTGTCTGAATTGAGCAGACCACTCTTACCCAGTCCAAAGATCAGGGCTTGATCCATCACCGTTATTTATCTCACTGCCCCATCCCAGCTCAGAACCTGGCTATATGCAAATCAGTCTGTCCCTGGCCCAGTGCATCATGGGAACAGGGCAGACTAAACTACCAAGCCAATTCTTTACCAGAAAGGAGACAAGCTACCGGGGCAGCCTCTTCGGCCCGGCTTGCTTGAATCCTGATGGAGCAGTGAGAAAGGGACTCATGTCTGAGTATACCCTGCCACACCTATAGTGGCCAAAATCGATTTACAAAAGGGGGTGGTGATGAACAGAGTGTCTGAATTGAGCAGACCACTCTTACCCAGTCCAAAGATCAGGGCTTGATCCATCACCGTTATTTATCTCACTGCCCCATCCCAGCTCAGAACCTGGCTATATGCAAATCAGTCTGTCCCTGGCCCAGTGCATCATGGGAACAGGGCAGACTAAACTACCAAGCCAATTCTTTACCAGAAAGGAGACAAGCTACCGGGCCGAAGACGGCTGTAATGCCAGAAACCGGTCCCCGGGAGCTTGTTTCCTTCCCAGTGTAAGAATTGGCTTCTGTAGTTTGGTTTGTCCTGTTCCCATCATGCACTGGGACAGGAACAGACTAATTTGCATACAGTCAGGTTCTGAAACTGGGATGGTGCAGTGAGCTAAAAAACGGTGTTGGATCTAGCCCTGATCTTTTGACTGGGTGAGAGCTTTCTGCTTAATTCAGAGACTCTGTCCCTCACCACCCCTTTTTGTAAATATTTTTGTCCACCCTAAGCGTGGAAGGGTATTCTCAGATGTGAGACCCTTGCTCATTGCACCATCAGGATTCAAGCAAACCGGGCCGAAGACGGCTGTAATGCCAGAAACCGGTCCCCGGGAGCTTGTTTCCTTCCCAGTGTAAGAATTGGCTTCTGTAGTTTGGTTTGTCCTGTTCCCATCATGCACTGGGACAGGAACAGACTAATTTGCATACAGTCAGGTTCTGAAACTGGGATGGTGCAGTGAGCTAAAAAACGGTGTTGGATCTAGCCCTGATCTTTTGACTGGGTGAGAGCTTTCTGCTTAATTCAGAGACTCTGTCCCTCACCACCCCTTTTTGTAAATATTGGATGGTCCTGGGCATCGAAACAGCTAATGAACAAATTGCAACCTTAACCAAACAAATAGCTGATTTGAAGGCCGAGATAACTGGGGACGCCACCCTTACCAACTCTAAAGAAGCCCTGACTAAACTGGTAGCAACTCTCCAAGATTTCGAAACAGCCACCATCAAGCGCAAACTTGAGAAACTAGCACGTGATGTGAAACTGTATGACAAAAAAAGAACATATCCCTATTTACAGGACGAGTACTACAGACAGGACAGCCAAGGAAGATTTACCAACCGAGGTCGTGGCCCCTTCAGGGGCAGACGAAACTATACAACCTTTTCAGATTCGTCGTACAGTTCTGGTGAGGACTCTGAACGTGCGGGCCCAAGTGGGGCTTACGGCTATCAGGACTCCTACGGATCTTCATACCAACCAGCTCCTTTTTTAGGTCAGGGAGGATGGAGACCTCCACGTGGCAGAGCGAACAACTGGAACAGGGGCACCGGCAGGGGCCAATCCAGTGCTGGACCAGAGTGGGACACCGGGAGAGGGAGAGGCACGAAACAGGTGACCTTTCCTCAGGAGGAACACGGAGAGAGATCAACGCGGAGGAAGAACTACAGGTGGTAAAAGCAACTTCCCCTGAGATAAATATCTCCAAATACACCTTACTGGAGGATGAGATTAGAGTACTCAGCCGAGGTCTATCTTTTGTTCCAACTTCGACACCAGATGCCTTTAACACCATAGTGGAACTTCACAAATTCTTCCGAAAAATACGACTAAGATTCTTTTTCAAGGATAAACCTCTTGCCCGATCGTCATCTGCAACCAATCTCAGGGTCCCATCAACTTTTGTACCATCCACCTACGCCATGACCCCACGCATCCTGGCGTATGAAAGTCTGGTCTTGAGGGATGTAAACAAAATTTTGGAAGAACAAAAATTTGTTAAATTTAACACCAGCAAAGCTGAAAAACTTGCGCTCAAATCTATAAAAAGCAACACTGATGTGGTGGTGAAACCCGCCGATAAGGGTGGGGCAATTGTTGTACAGGACTTGGATAAGTACACCAGTGAGATCATGAGGCAGTTGAATGATGGGATCAGCTATAAAAAGTTGGATGGGGACCCATCCAAAGAACTGAAGGCTGAGATCTTGCGGATTACACAGGATGGTCTTCAGCAAGGGTTTCTGTCAGAACATGAATTTGAGTACCTGAACCAAAAGGACGCTCGCTTACCTACCATCTACACGTTACCCAAAGTGCATAAGGACCTTCGCCAGCCGCCAGGACGACCGATAGTATCTGGCTGTGGCTCTCTCATTGAACCCCTGTGCAGGTATATAGACTTTTTTCTGAAACCCATAGCAGAAGCAACTACAACTTATCTGCGGGACACCACCCATATCATCAATTTGATTGACGGACGCCCCTATAACTCCCATCTAGAATTTCTGGTAACCTGTGACATAGTGTCGCTTTACACTAGCATACCCCAGGAGGAGGCTTTGATGGCAATGACGATTGCTCTTGATAAACGGGAGACACCCACCCGAGTACCCACATCTTTCATCATTTCATTACTTCGAATTGCTATGATGAAAAACTTTTTCATTTTTCGTACCTGCTTCTACCTCCAAACCAAGGGGGTTGCGATGGGGGCTGCCTTTGCCCCGGATTTGGCTATAATTTTCATGTCCATGTATGAGGATATGTTCATACACAATGATGTCAATCCATTCAGACCAAAAATAAACATGTGGATGAGATACATTGACGACATCATCTGTATCTGGTCAGGTACCGAGGTGGGAATTACTAACTTCTTTGAATGGCTCAATGGCAGATCCCCTGACATACAATTCACCATCAAATTTGATAGAGAATCCATTGACTTTCTGGACATTACAATCTTTGTGGAAAATGACATCCTACAAACCACTCTTTTCAGGAAACCTGCGGAGAGGAACTCTCTACTCCTTTATTCCAGCCATCACCCTAGGGGCCTTCGGGACAATTTACCATTTGGCCAATTTTTACGGATTCGCCGCAATTGTAGCAAAATAGAGGACTACATGGAGCAATCCACCGTACTAATGGATCGTCTACTTGAACGTGGCTATCCGAGACGTCTGGTGAAGAAAGCCAAAAAAAGAGCTTGGTTTAACCCGAGGGAAGTCCTACTACAATCCGGGTCTGAAAAGAGTAAGAATGAACAACGCCTAATTTGCGTAACTACTTTTTCAACTAAAAGTAACGCAATAAAGAAAACCATTAACAAATATTGGAATTTGGTCTCTGAGGATGTCAACTGCAGTGATCTACCACTCCATGCCTTCAAGAAGGCGAAAAATATTCGCGACCACGTGGTATGCTCTTTCCTGACGACTCCAAAGGAACCATCTTTAACATCGATGTGGAACTTGCCTCCCATTGTAGGACATTTTCGCTGTGGCTCATGTAAAGCCTGTCCAGCAACAATTCAAACGAAAACTTTCTCCCATGGTCACCAACAAGTCCTTCTAAAATCACACACGAATTGTAACTCTACAAACGTGATATACTGCATAATATGCCCATGTGATCTAATATACATAGGACAGACCCAACAACGAGCAAAAGTACGCTTCCTACAACACTGCAGTCGTATAAGGTGCAAGGTTGAAGGGGCCCCTATGGTTGATCACTGCAATGACCTCAATCATTCCCCAGAAAGCCTGAAGTGGACCATTTTAGAACAGGTGAAACTGGGTCCGCGGGGTGGCAGTATAGAACCCATCCTTAATATCAGAGAGATCAAATGGATCCGCTTTTTTGATTCTGTGCGTAGAGGGCTGAATGAATCTGAGAGTAGTTTTGCTCAAATGGCTAACCTCTGAAGTTCTTGCGTCTAACCACCTTGTGGTAGGTTCACGCATTTTTTGAATTGCCATCAGTATGCTATCATACTCAGACTATCTTATGAATCTTTTGCAAATGGCTAACTTCTGTAACGTCTGCGTTTAACCACCTTGTGGTAGGTTCACGCATTTTTTGAATTGCCATCAGTATGATATCATACTCAGACTATCTTAAAAAATTTTTGCTAGTATATTAACTTTGCAATGCGTTTAACCACCTTGTGGTAGGTTCACGCAGACTTTGTTATAACATCATAGAGTAATTTCATAATACTTGCTACTAATGTACTCTGTATAGGACTACCGCGTTGGGCTTCACTTTCTTGACCCACTATGACTATGTTGCACTCAACCCCATCTTAGAGGCTCTTCCAATGTTATATTGTACAATTTGTACAATTTATAAATGCGCCTTTGACCACCATGCTTGGTAGGTCCTGCGCTTTCTCTTCAAACATGTAAGATCACCGGTTGAAGAATGCGTAATGTATTTGTTTCCATTTATTTGTTTCCTGGTATTTAAATAACTTTGGGAGACAGCCCTGTTAAGTTGGGTACGTTTTTTCGACCGCCATGCAATTTCGGCAGGTCCACGCAACTGAGTTTTTTCCAACAATAACTCCAAAAACAACCTCGAATTATAAACACACTTTGTCCCAATATTTCCAATCCAATACTGGTTCCTGCAGGGTCACTATTAGAATCTCCATATTTATTATGTACTTTACTTTCCAACACGGGAGTCTTTCCTCTACCGCATCAGCGTGTCCATGACAACGCGAGTCTTTCTTCACGCAAGCTCACGGTAACTCCAATCTGTTACCGAGGCAGCACTTCCTGGTGCTAGCCTGACGGTGCAGGACGCTGAATTTCTCTGCTCCCAATCCTGCAACTAATCTCTTCAGGGTAAGTGTCCTCCGGGCATATTGTGCGGGCTTTTGCTCACGCGCTGGATTGAAGCACTTTAGTAAGCCGCTAGACTATGTTTTTCCTGACTTCGGCCTTTCACCGTTTTTTCCAGATTACGAGTGAAAGCTATATATCTACTTTTTGACCCCGCCACGCCGGAGGTTATATCAAAGAATACCACGATCGATCCCTTTCGATCATTCCTTTATGGTGAGTGGCCAACAGGCGGCACTTGTGGGCGTTTTGCCAGCGCCCTATATTTACCATATGATGAAGTCCTCAATGTATATTCGCTGACTTCGTTTTTAAATACTTGCATTTTCAGATATATAAATCGACAGTTTGAGATTCCCTACTTTACCCAATAACGATGGAGGTGCAGTCCTGAATAAAATACGAGTGACTCCTTTCATCCAATCATGCCTTAATACAAGGGTAGGCTCTATATCAAGTAACAATGATGTTTATTGTTGAAAGTCGATTTTGTGGCGATAACTATAACTAAATGGCGCCCCTGTCATCATTTCTATCATGGTTTTTAGATACGACAATCACTGGCATAATTACGTCACGCCAACGACCAGGGATATTCTCCCAGGCCACCTTTTTTGATTACTCACCAGGTAATTTTATGCTTTTTTGATTACTCACCAGGTATTTTTATGCTAATTATGATCTGATCCTCAGTATAAAAAACTTTTCCTCCTTTTGTAGTTTACTTTAAATTTAATGCAGATACCCCGAACGCAATAGTATATACTATCTTGGGACTCCTCTTGAGGCCATTTTTAATATACTTCTATTTCTGTCTAGGAAACAGCCCCACCCTTCCCCTCCTCCTCCCTTCACGTCCTGACGAAGACCCGCGTAGTAAGGATCTATTGTCCTACAATCCCAGGGTCGAAACGTAGACTTTTTTCTACAAACCAGAACTCCTAAGGATAGCCTGATATATACAGCTGAATAGGAGCTTCTATTTGGAATGTTGTTTTGATGTTCACGTATTATTTTCCGACCTCAAGTATGGGGATCTATTAAATTTCGTGACTGTGATCTTTAGAGTCATGCACATGTAAACTTTGATTAGTGATGTTAAACTAACGAAAAAAAAAATGTGTACCCTTTCCCCAATATCTTTCCTTTTCCCTGTGGGCGTATTGAATTTATGTTTATTGTGTATATATTCCTCATCTAATTTTTTGCTCATTGATTGACTTTGGTGCGGTGAAAATAAAAACACCTTGCACCCTAAAGGATTTATTTTTCTAAATTTATTTAACTTAAATATTGTGATTTTCCTAAATCCGTTGTGTTCTGTCTGGGACCACTCTATATATACCTCGTTATTGAAAGAGCACACCGCGCCCTGACGCAAAAACCTCCTGAGGGCGAGCGACCTAGGGCGGTAATCGCACGGCTGTTGAACTACCACGACAGGGACGCCATACTGAGGAAAGCTAGAAATAAGGAAACCCTCCTCTGTGAAAATCAAAAGATCTTGGTCTTCCCTGACTACACCAAACTCGTCCAGCAGCAGCGCCACTCTTTCATGGCAGCCAAGGCAAAGTTGAGAGGCCTTAAGCTACAATATTCCCTGCTGTACCCGGCGCGCCTGAGAGTAATCTTCCAATCACGGACACTGTTCTTTGATACACCGGAGGACCTTTTTAGATGGACAGACGAAACGGTGCAGGTCAGACCGAATCCTCAACCAGGGCTCAATCCGGGCTCCCCTGAGGGCTCGCCTTGGCCGCAACGAGACCGGACGTCTAGGCACGGACGAAACAACCGCTCCAAATCACGCAAGCGCGCAGCCTCGGCCGATGGCACACAAGGCACTGGTAGAACCGAGGACTCCGAACACTCTGGCACAGATCACTGAAGTCTCCGGGGCCTCGGCTCCCTCTTTTGCTATTACTGCTGCAAATCCTGGATGGGTGCACCTGGTTGCCTGAGACCCACTGTATCACCGGCTGTATCGCGGCCCTGAGACAATACTGCTAATGTCTACTGAGCGTGGATGGGGTTGTGGGGTGGGGTTCGGGGACTACATAATGGTGGCTGCCACTCTCCCGTTCGTGAGAGGGACACTGAGGGAGGGGGGGTGAGTTCACTGTTCCTCTTTGGGATGTTGGGATCCATTGGTATGGGTGGGCCCGAGCCCTCTGTTTTGGTCTCGGGACTACCCCTACCCCGACAGGTACTTCATTGTTCATTGAGGTATAGGGTGGGGGGAGGCAGGCTATGGGCGGTCAGGGTTGTGGCTGCTGAGTTGGGGTTGGGAAATGTTGGGGATTGTGGGGCTGGGGGGTTGGTGGTGTTCTCTGGGGTAGATAGTACAATGCATGTGTGTGTCGTAATGATGATTGGTGTGACGGGCGGTGGGTGGCGCTGGAATGGGGGGCTCGTATGGTGGACTCCAATGGACTATGGCTGAATCGACTCATCGACTTTCCGAAGATTCTATGCGGGTGATTACGTGGAATGTCAGGGGGTTACTAGACAAAATCAAACGTGGGGCAGTGTTACGATGGGGGAAAAAGGAAGTGGCAGATGTGTTATTGCATCAAGAAACTCACATGATGGGCACAAAGGCGCTGGGCCTGCAGAGGTTTGGTTATCAGCAGGTTTTCCATGCGGGGTTTTCCAGGGGTTCCAGGGGAGTGGCCATATTGATACACCGCAGGATAGCATATGTCCATGAGAAGCAATGGGTGGATCCCCAGGGTCGCTACCTGTTTGTTAAAGGCATGGTGGGCACGGAACCGGTAGTGTTTGGGAGTGTGTACGCCCCCCCCTGCAGTGGGCCCTGGCTGAGAGACTATTTTCTGTGTGGGAAGACATATCCGGGTCGATGGCAGTAATTGGGGGAGATTGGAATGACGTAATGGATGTGTGTGTGGATCGCCGGAGGCGTCAGGAGATGACCGAAACCCCTCCCCTTTCCTTTCCACCCACCAGACTGCATGCAATGAGTGAGGGGTTGGGTTGGGTGGATGCTTGGCGACATATGCACCCTGCGACCCGTGAGTATACCTATGTCTCGGCGGTACATGGGTCATTCTCGCGCTTAGATTATGTGTTTCTACCTTGTGAATGCCTGAGTAGGGTGAGGAGCGCAGACATCTTGCCGAGAGGCCTATCCGACCACTCCCCCGTCTCAGTTAACGTGGACCTCCTGCGAAAACGGCAGCCGTTCAGGTGGAGGATGTCCTCGTGGCATCTACTGCAGCCAGCCTATACTAAGCATTTGCGAGAAACCATAGATCACTACTGGCTGGAGAACCTGATAGAGGGGGCTGACGTAGAAGTGGTGTGGGAGGCTATGAAACCTACCATACGGGGGGTGGATATCGCATGTTGCTCGGAGGCCCGTAGGCGGCGCCGGGAACAGACTGCGGTAGCGGCTGAGCGAGTGGTGACCCTAGAACGGGAACACCGCGAGGTTGGCGATGAGATCGGACTAAGGCTGCTTTTACAGGCACAGCAATCGTACGCGTCCCTATTGATGGATGAAGCCAAACAGGCGTGGCTGGCCACAAGAAGTAGGGTGTATCAATGGGGGGACAAGTCGTGTTCAATGCTCCATAGATTATGCCAACACAACTTCCAACCCCTCATGTTGCCGGGACTCACAGACGATAATGGGGAGGTCCTGACTGACCCTAACGAGTTGGCTGCGAGCTTCGCCACGTACTTTGAAGCCCAATACGCCTCATGCGACCAATTGCCTGAGGGCGACCTAGCCCGGTTTTTCGCGGAACTGCCGCCCATACAAGTGTCAGACGAGACCAAGAAGGCCTTGGACGCACCCCTCACAGCGGAGGAGCTTGGAGACGCTCTGGGGCAACTCAATGCTGGTAAGGCTCCTGGCCCTAATGGCTACCCGTGTGAGTTTTTTAAAAAATTTCACGTACAGCTGGGGCCACACTATCGCCGAGTTCTTGAGGTGGCGCGAACACGGGGCGCACTGCCCCCCGACTGGCGCCATGCTGAAATAGTGGTATTTCAGAAGCCTGGTAGACCCCCGGGTAGCCATGACTCGTATAGACCCATCTCCCTCATCAATATCGAGGCCAAAATATTGGCCAAGGCCCTAGCAAACCGTCTGGCTCCGTATATCACAGACCTGGTCCACTCGGATCAGGCAGGCTTCATGCCCCACAGGGCGACGCGACATAATATCCGACGGGCACAGGCAGCGATAGACGCTGTTGGAGCCTTGGGGGACCAGGCGGCGTTATTATTGGCCGATATCAACAAGGCCTTCGACTCGGTCAGCTGGTCGTACATATTTACACTACTGTCGTGGCTCAACCTAGGCCCAATCGTCCGGTCCTATATCAAGCTACTCTATACGGACATCACAGCCTCGGTGCGAGTCGCTGGGGCGGTGTCGGAGACATTCCGCATTGGCCGGGGGACTAGGCAGGGATGCCCTCTTTCCCCCTATCTTTTTGCCTTAGCCATGGAACCCCTGGCTGCCAGAGTCCGCAGTGATGCGCTGATACGGGGCTTCGAGTGGAATGCCACCCTGTCAGATAAAATTGCGCTATACGCGGACGATGTCCTCTTCTTCCTTACCGATTTGCAGCGCTCCGGCCCACGTGTCCTGGAGGTCATGCAACTGTTTGGGGAGGTTTCAGGTTTATATCTAAATTTACGTAAGTCCACCCTATGGGTGCTACCTGGGGGCACGGTGACGGATCCCTGGGCCTCGGAATTGCAAGTGGCCACAGCTGGTCTGAAATACCTCGGGGTGTTTCTCTCGAACTCGGCGGATACTGCCTGGGAGCGGAATCTACTGCCCGTCTGGGAGCCGGTCCAGACAGATGTCAAAACTTGGTCTCGAATGCCCCTATCAATCTTTGGCCGGTCTGCCATTTTTAAGATGGTTGCACTACCGCGCTTACTCTACCAACTACAGAACCATCCATATCCTATCCCGCCCCAATGGTTTCGGCAGGTTAACTCAGTGCTGGGTCGCTTCATTTGGGCTGGAGGTGCTGCCAGGGTAGCGCTGCGCACTTGTTTTTTGTCCACATACTGTGGGGGCTTAGCCACCTCGGATATACAGTCATACTACCAAGCCGCTCATCTCCTTGTTCTAAATGAATGGTGGTATGGTGACGGTGGGGATCCAGCCTATGCCCTAGAACGTGCGTTGATGGGCGATAACTCGCTCCACACCATCCTATACTCATCCCGACTACGTCGGCCGCTGCCGAGGGTCACTAAACTTGTCTTTGCGATATGGCGACAGGCCCTGCGTCGCATGGGCTGGTGGGGCAGACTGACCGCGGAAACGCCGCTATGGCGCAACGGTTTACTACCGGAACTATCTAAGTTATCAGGCTTTGATGGCTGGGACTCAATAGGCATCTCGCAGCTCGGCCATGTGCTGTCCGGGACGACTCTCAAGTCCTTTCAGGCCCTTCGTACCGAATTTGATATGCACCAATCTCAATTTTTCCGATATTTACAATTCCGGCATGCACTGACGCCCAGTATAACCAACATTGACTCACTCCCTGAATTCAGCCCAATCGAAGCAAAGGTCTTCATGGGTGACCTTGGGGACAAGAAAGTATCACGCATTTACCAGACTATGGTCACCCACTGCTCATCCAACCTTCCTCCGCTGAAGGCGAACTGGGAGGCCGATATCGGACCATTAGATGAGGATGATTGGTGAGAGGCCCTAGAATCCCCGAGGGGTGCGGCTATAGCGATACGGTTTCGCCTCATACAGTTCAAGGTTCTACACAGGGCCTACTATACCTGAGAGTGTCTGTGGAAGGCGGGCCTGATTGGGTCCCCGGAGTGTCTGCGATGTGGGGCAGAGGTGGGTACGTTGCTCCACACAGTGTGGTCGTGCTCCAAACTGGTTGGCTTCTGGAGGGGTGTATGGGGCTGTCTGTCGGAGGTGCAGGGCTGGACCCTTCCCCGTACTCACCGCCTGGGTCTATTGCACATCATGGAAGGGGTTGGTGGTAATATATATAAGCGACACCTGCTCCTCCTGGGGCTGGTGGTAGCCAAAAGAGACATGGCCCGAGCATGGAAGGACGTGAGGCCCCCCCCCCTGACTGCATGGAAGGCTGGTATGGACTTCTGTATGGGTCTGGAGAGGCCAATCTTTGAGGCGCGAGGATGCCCTCGTAAACATTTTAAAATATGGAAGAGGTGGGCAGACTGCAGAGGTTTGACACTAGACCCCCCGGCAGAACAAGAGGAGGACCTGTAGCCCTGTATGATCCGGCGAAACCCATTACCACACACATGCTAGACACACCAAGAGCTTCCGTCAACACGGTTCACACACACATGCATGGGGTTAGGGCGGGTTCCAGGGAGCGCTCCGGGAGTTGGGTGGGTAGATAATTGAAAAGATGAAGGTGAGATTACTGTTTCCTTGTATCCTCGATTCCATTGGTTCCTTGCTTCAACGCTCAGATCTATATTGTAATTGTAACTGAAATGCCTGGTGGTATCGTCCTGAATGTGGGATGCCACTCTAATTCATATGCTCATCTTTATCAATAAACTTGTTGTGAAAAAAAACATACATTTTCATTCATATTCTTTTAGGTATTGCTGTGGCATCACACCTTTTATCCTCAGCATAGCAGGCAGTTTTTGTGGTTCTCAAACAGGCGAAAACCCTAATGTATAGTTGTAAACATGCTTTCATTTACTAATCCAGTCAGAAAAAAACGTATTCCTATGGTTATATTAGATACAAATTATTGGACTTTGGTTTTCTCACTGTTCTGAACTGTTGCATTGATCACCTGGCCAGATTTGTTTTACTTGGCCTTTCCTATCTAAGAAATGACTTCATACAAGATACAGCTTTTGTTTGCCTTCCCTGTATTGAGACAATGGGAGTCCACTTTTGGCTTTATTGTGGTTCAGGGGAGTAGGGTAAAAGGCTTTTGTGACGATAGGTGCCATCCTATAAATGCGAACACTTAAACTCTCTTCAATGAGCATACATGCCAACATACCTGATTCAAGCTTGAGACTACCAATGTTTAAGCCAAAATGGCTTTATCTGTTTCTGACCTGAAATTGCTTCTTCTTTAATGTATATCAATTGGCAAAATACATTCCCCCTAATTTGTTTCGAAAATATCTAGTTTTAAAATGTTGACATGTCTGAATGAGGCTGAACCGAATATATGATGTTACAACGCAAACAGTTACAACGCATGCCTTTGCAACCTGGCTTTTACATCGCAGCATCCATTACAACACATGATTTTACAACGCATGCCCTCACAACGCATTTTTAGAAACTAAATTTACAACGCATTCCATTACAACGCATACCATTACAACGCATGACATCACAACGCACAATACTTTTAGGGCAGGAGTAGTGTAAGTGTTAGATAGCGTAGGGGTAAAAATTACTATTCCCACTCCAGTGAGTGCAACAGTGGGGTAAGTGTTGGATAGTGTAGGGGTAAAAATTTCTATTCCCACTCCAGTGAGTGCAACAGTAGGGTAAGTGTTGGATAGTGTAGGGGTAAAAATGTCGATTCCCACTCCAGTGAGTGCAACAGTAGGGTAAGCTGGATAGAGTTGGATAGTGTAGGGATAAAAATACTATCCCCATGTACCCCAGAACCCATACCCACCCTAAAACTAAAAAATCCCCATTACTTACCTTATAATGCGTTGTAATGGCATGCGTTGTAATGATATTCATTGTAATGGCATGCGTTGTAGTGACATGCGTTGTAATGGCGTGCATTGTAATGGTATGTGATGTAAGGGCAGCTGCGTTGTAATGACTGTGTTGTGAAGGTAGTGCGTTGTAATGACTGCTATGTAAAGGTTGTTACCCGGCTGAACTAGTTAAAGACTGTAGAATTCTGACCTGAAATTGCTTCTTCTTTAATGTATTTCAATTGGCAAAATACATTCCCCCTAATTTGTTTTCAAAATATCTACTTTTAAAATGTTGACATGTCTGAATGAGGCTGAACTGAATATATGATGTTACAAGGCAAACAATTACAACGCATGCCTTTACAACACGGTTTTTACATCGCAGCATCCAGTACAATGCATGATTTTACAACGCATGCCATCACAACGCATTTTTAGAAACTACATTTACAACCCATTCCATTACAACGCATACCATTACAACGTATACCATTACAACGTGCATTACTTTTTGGGCAATAGTAGTGTAAGTGCTGGATAGTGTAGGGGTAAAAATTTCTATTCCCACTCCAGTGAGTGCAACAGTAGGGTAAGTGTTGGATAGTGTAGGGATAAAAATTTCTATTCCCACTCCAGTGAGTGCAACAGTAGGGTAAATTGGATAGTGTTGGATAGTGTAGGGATAAAAATACTATCATCATGTACCCCAGAACCCATACCCACCCTAAAACTAAAAGATCCCCATTACTTACCTTATAATGCGTTGTAATGGCATGCGTTGTAATGATATTCATTGTAATGGCATACGTTGTAGTGACATGCGTTGTAATGGCATGCGTTGTAATGGTATGTGATGTAAGGGCAGCTGCGTTGTAATGACTGCGTTGTGTAGGTAATGCAATGTAATGACTGCTATGTAAAGGTTGTTTCCCGGCTGGACTAGTTAAAGACTGTAGATTTCTGACCTGAAATTGCTTATTTTAATGTATTTCAATTGGCAAAATACATTCTCCCTAATGTATGTTCAAAATATCTACTTTTAAAATGTAGACATGTCTGAATGAGGCTAAACTGAATATATGATGTTACAACGCAAACAATTACAACGGATGCCTTTACAATGCGGTTTTTACATCGCAGTATCCATTACAATGCATGATTTTACAATGCATGCCATCACAACGCATTTTTAGTAACTACATTTACAATGCATTCCATTACAACGCATACCATTACAACGCATGCCATTACAACGCGCAACACTTTTAGGGCAAGAGTATTGTAAGTGTTGGATAGTGTAGGGGTAAAAATTACTATTCCCACTCCAGTGAGTGCAACAGTAGGGTAAGTGTTGGATAGTGTAGGGATAAAAATACTGTCCCCATGTACCCCAGAACCCATACCCACCCTAAAACAAGAAAATCCCCATTACTTACCTTATAATGCGTTGTAATGGCATGCGTTGTAACAATATTCATTGTAATGGCATGCGTTGTAGTGACATGCGTTGTAATGGCATGCGTTGTAATGGTATGTGATGTAAGGGCAGCTGCGTTGTAATGACTGCGTTGTGTAGGTAGTGCAATGTAATGACTGCTATGTAAAGGTTGTTTCCCGGCTGGAATAGTTAAAGACTGTAGAAGTATTTTGCTTGTTAGGAGGGCCCAGTTATTGCCAAAAAGTAATATGCAGTTTATCCAGCAGTCTGGCTGAAAGAGGGCACACACTTTGAGTGGTATCTCTATCAGCTGAGTTGAACTTTTGACCTCTTCTGCCACCAGGGCAAAGGCTGGCTGGGACATTCTGAGAGAAGAATGCCCTGTGTCAGTATTCTGTGCCAACATTCTAAAGCTTCCCTGCCCAGCCCCCACTTCAAGCACCCTTCTCAGAGAGGAACATGAAAAGTGACAGAAGCTTTAGATACAGAGATCGGTTCTGGCTCATGTCACTCTTGCTTTGGCCAAATGATTGAACCTTACAACAACCTTTCCCAACACTCTCCAAGTTATCCCTGTCCCTCACTTCACTCACTTCATATTCATTACATACACCCGGTATTGTTCCCTTTTCTATTTATTCCTAAATTGTTTACTATCCACAAACCCCTTGTTGCATTCATTTGCCTTGCACATTTATTTCCTATGCTGGTTCTCTGTGAGAGAAAGAGAGTGGCCTCAGTGAGATTTCCCTCAACAGGGCGGCCATCTTGGACTGCCTCTGACTGCATTAAGTCTCAGTTCACACAAAATGGAGGTTGTTCTCCAGTGCACCCATATCCAAATTTACAAACAGTTGTGAGCTTCAATTCTTTAATTTTAGGCTAAAGAATCGAAAACAAAGAATAGTGTTGTCAGTGAAAACACACTTTTATCTTTCACAGATGATAGCACAGCTGATTCACATTTCCCTCACTAAACATTTGCTTTTTTAACAATATGTTTGTTGCCATCAAATACATAACATGATTTTCATAAAAACATTAATTTTCATTCATATTCTTTTAGGTATTGCTGTGGCATCATACCTTTTATCCTCAGCATAGCAGGCAGTTTTTGTGGTTCTCACACAGGCAAAAAACTAAATGTATAGTTGTAAACATGCTTTTCATTTACAAATCCAGTCAGAAAAAATGTGTTCCTTTGGTTATATAAGAGACACTTTATTGGACTGTGGTTCTCTCACTGTACTGAACTGTTGCATTGATCACCTGGCCTGCTTTGTATTACTTGGCCTTTCCTATTTAATAAATGACTTCATACAACATACAGCTATTGTTTGCCTACCCTGTATTGAGACAATAGGAGTCCACTTTTGGCTTTATTATGGTTCAGGGGAGTAGGGTAAAAGGCTTTTGTGACAATAGGTGCCCACCTATAAATGTGAACACTTAAACTCTCTTCAATGAGCATACATGCCAGCATACCTGATTCAAGCTTGAGACTACCAATGTTTAAGCCAAAATGTTTTTTTCTGTTTCTGACCTGAAATTTCTTCTTCTTTAATGTATTTCAATTGGCAAAATACATTCCCCCTAATTTGTTTTCAAAATATCTACTTTTAAAATGTTGACATGTCTGAATGAGGCTGAACTGAATATATGATGTTACAAGGCAAACAATTACAACGCATGCCTTTACAACACGGTTTTTACATCGCAGCATCCAGTACAATGCATGATTTTACAACGCATGCCATCACAACGCATTTTTAGAAACTACATTTAAAACGCATTCCATTACAACGCATGCCTTTACAACGCATTGCCATTACAACACGCAATACTTTTAGGGCAAGAGTAGTGTAAGTGTTGGATAGCGTAGGGGTAAAAATTGCTATTCCCACTCCAGTGAGTGCAACAGTGGGGTAAGTGTTGGATAGTGTAGGGGTAAAAATTTCTATTCCCACTCCAGTGAGTGCAACAGTAGGGTAAGTGTTGGATAGTGTAGGGGTAAAAATGTCGATTCCCACTCCAGTGAGTGCAACAGTAGGGTAAGTGTTGGATAGTGTAGGGGTAAACATTTCTATTCCCACTCCAGTGAGTGCAACAGTAGGGTAAGTGTTGGATAGTGTAGGGGTAAAAATGTCAATTCCCACTCCAGTGAGTGCAACAGTAGGGTAAGTTGGATAGAGTTGGATAGTGTAGGGATAAAAATACTATCCCCATGTACCCCAGAACCCATACCCACCCTAAAACTAAAAAATCCCCATTACTTACCTTATAATGCGTTGTAATGGCATGCGTTGTAATGATATTCATTGTAATGGCATGCGTTGTAGTGACATGCGTTGTAATGGCGTGCATTGTAATGGTATGTGATGTAAGGGCAGCTGCGTTGTAATGACTGTGTTGTGAAGGTAGTGCGTTGTAATGACTGCTATGTAAAGGTTGTTACCCGGCTAAACTAGTTAAAGACTGTAGAATTCTGACCTGAAATTGCTTCTTCTTTAATGTATTTCAATTGGCAAAATACATTCCCCCTAATTTGTTTTCAAAATATCTACTTTTAAAATGTTGACATGTCTGAATGAGGCTGAACTGAATATATGATGTTACAAGGCAAACAATTACAACGCATGCCTTTACAACACGGTTTTTACATCGCAGCATCCATTACAATGCATGATTTTACAACGCATGCCATCACAACGCATTTTTAGAAACTACATTTACAACCCATTCCATTACAACGCATACCATTACAACGTATACCATTACAACGTGCATTACTTTTTGGGCAATAGTAGTGTAAGTGCTGGATAGTGTAGGGGTAAAAATTTCTATTCCCACTCCAGTGAGTGCAACAGTAGGGTAAGTGTTGGATAGTGTAGGGATAAAAATTTCTATTCCCACTCCAGTGAGTGCAACAGTAGGGTAAATTGGATAGTGTTGGATAGTGTAGGGATAAAAATACTATCCCCATGTACCCCAGAACCCATACCCACCCTAAAACTAAAAAATCCCCATTACTTACCTTATAATGCGTTGTAATGGCATGCGTTGTAATGATATTCATTGTAATGGCATACGTTGTAGTGACATGCATTGTAATGGCATGCGTTGTAATGCTATGTGATGTAAGGGCAGCTGCGTTGTGATGACTGCGTTGTGTAGGTAGTGCAATGTAATGACTGCTATGTAAAGGTTGTTTCCCAGCGGAACTAGTTGAAGACTGTAGATTTCTGACCTGAAATTGCTTCTTCTTTAATGCATTTCAATTGGCAAAATACATTCCCCCTAATTTGCTTTCAAAATATCTACTTTTAAAATGTTGACATGTCTGAATGAGGCTGAACTGAATATATGATGTTACAACGCAAAGAATTACAATGCATGCCTTTACAACGCGGTTTTTACATTGCAGCATCCATAACAATGCATGATTTTACAACGCATGCCATCACCACCCATTTTTAGAAACTACATATACAACGCATTCCATTACAACGCATACACTTACAACGCCTGCCATTACAACGCGCAATACTTTTAGGGCAAGAGTAGTGTAAGTGTTGGATAGCGTAGGGGTAAAAATTACGATTCCCACTCCAGTGAGTGCAACAGTACGGTAAGTGTTGGATAGTGTAGGGGTAAAAATTACTATTCCCACTCCAGTGAGTGCAACAGTAGGGTAAGTGTTGGATAGTGTGGGGGTAAACATTTCTATTCCCACTCCAGTGAGTGCTACAGTAGGGTAAGTGTTGGATAGGGTAGGGATAAAAATACTCTGCCCATGTACCCCAGAACCCATTCCCTCCCTAAAACTAAAAAATCTCTGTTACTTACCTTATAATGCATTGTAATGGCATGTGTTGTAATGATATTGATTGTAATGGCATGCGTTGTAGTGACATGCGTTGTAATGGCATGCGTTGTAATGGTATGTGATGTAAGGGCAGCTGCGTTGTAATGACTGCGTTGTGAATGTAGTGCGTTGTAATGACTGCTATGTAAAGGCTGTTTCCCGGCTGAACTAGTTGAAGACTGTAGAATTCTGACCTGAAATTGCTTCTTCTTTAATGTATTTCATTGGCAAAATACATTCCCCCTAATTTGCTTTCAAAATATCTACTTTTAAAATGTTGACATGTCTGAATGAGGCTGAACTGAATATATAATGTCACAACGCAAACTATTACAACGCATGCCTTTACAACGCAGTTTTTACATCGCAACATCCATTACAATGCGTGATTTTACAAAGCATGCCATCACAACGCATTTTTAGAAACTAAATTTACAACGCATTCCATTACAACGCATACCATTACAACGCATGACATCACAACGCACAATACTTTTAGGGCAGGAGTAGTGTAAGTGTTAGATAGCGTAGGGGTAAAAATTACTATTCCCACTCCAGTGAGTGCAACAGTGGGGTAAGTGTTGGATAGTGTAGGGGTAAAAATTTCTATTCCCACTCCAGTGAGTGCAACAGTAGGGTAAGTGTTGGATAGTGTAGGGGTAAAAATGTGGATTCCCACTCCAGTGAGTGCAACAGTAGGGTAAGTTGGATAGAGTTGGATAGTGTAGGGATAAAAATACTATCCCCATGTACCCCAGAACCCATACCCACCCTAAAACTAAAAAATCCCCATTACTTACCTTATAATGCGTTGTAATGGCATGCGTTGTAATGATATTCATTGTAATGGCATGCGTTGTAGTGACATGCGTTGTAATGGCGTGCATTGTAATGGTATGTGATGTAAGGGCAGCTGCGTTGTAATGACTGCGTTGTGAAGGTAGTGCGTTGTAATGACTGCTATGTAAAGGTTGTTACCCGGCTGAACTAGTTAAAGACTGTAGAATTCTGACCTGAAATTGCTTCTTCTTTAATGTATTTCAATTGGCAAAATACATTCCCCCTAATTTGTTTTCAAAATATCTACTTTTAAAATGTTGACATGTCTGAATGAGGCTGAACTGAATATATGATGTTACAAGGCAAACAATTACAACGCATGCCTTTACAACACGGTTTTTACATCGCAGCATCCATTACAATGCATGATTTTACAACGCATGCCATCACAACGCATTTTTAGAAACTACATTTACAACCCATTCCATTACAACGCATACCATTACAACGTATACCATTACAACGTGCATTACTTTTTGGGCAATAGTAGTGTAAGTGCTGGATAGTGTAGGGGTAAAAATTTCTATTCCCACTCCAGTGAGTGCAACAGTAGGGTAAGTGTTGGATAGTGTAGGGATAAAAATTTCTATTCCCACTCCAGTGAGTGCAACAGTAGGGTAAATTAGATAGTGTTGGATAGTGTAGGGATAAAAATACTATCATCATGTACCCCAGAACCATACCCACCCTAAAACAAAAAAAATCCCATTACTTACCTTATAACGCGTTGTAATGGCATGCGTTGTAGTGACATGCATTGTAATGGCATGCGTTGTAATGCTATGTGATGTAAGGGCAGCTGCGTTGTGATGACTGCGTTGTGTAGGTAGTGCAATGTAATGACTGCTATGTAAAGGTTGTTTCCCAGCGGAACTAGTTGAAGACTGTAGATTTCTGACCTCAAATTGCTTCTTCTTTAATGCATTTCAATTGGCAAAATACATTCTCCCTAATTTACTTTCAAAATATCTACTTTTAAAATGTAGACATGTCTGAATGAGGCTAAACTGAATATATGATGTTACAACGCAAACAATTACAACGGATGCCTTTACAACGCGTTTTTTACATCGCAGTATCCATTACAATGCATGATTTTACAACGCATGCCATCACAACGCATTTTTAGTAACGACATTTACAACGCATTCCATTACAACGCATACCATTACAACGCATGCCATTACAACGCGCAATACTTTTAGGGCAAGAGTATTGTAAGTGTTGGATAGTGTAGGGGTAAAAATTACTATTCCCACTCCAGTGAGTGCAACAGTAGGGTAAGTGTTGGATAGTGTAGGGGTAAACATTTCTATTCCCACTCCAGTGAGTGCAACAGTAGGGTAAGTGTTGGATAGTGTAAGGATAAAAATACTGTCCCCATGTACCCCAGAACCCATACCCACCCTAAAACAAGAAAATCCCCATTACTTACCTTATAATGCGTTGTAATGGCATGCGTTGTAACAATATTCATTGTAATGGCATGCGTTGTAGTGACATGCGTTGTAATGGCATGCGTTGTAATGGTATGTGATGTAAGGGCAGCTGCGTTGTAATGACTGCGTTGTGTAGGTAGTGCAATGTAATGACTGCTATGTAAAGGTTGTTTCCCGGCTGGAATAGTTAAAGACTGTAGAAGTATTTTGCTTGTTAGGAGGGCCCAGTTATTGCCAAAAAGTAATATGCAGTTTATCCAGCAGTCTGGCTGAAAGAGGGCACACACTTTGAGTGGTATCTCTATCAGCTGAGTTGAACTTTTGACCTCTTCTGCCACCAGGGCAGAGGCTGGCTGGGACATTCTGAGAGAAGAATGCCCTGTGTCAGTATTCTGTGCCAACATTCTAAAGCTTCCCTGCCCAGCCCCCACTTCAAGCACCCTTCTCAGAGAGGAACATGAAAAGTGACAGAAGCTTTAGATACAGAGATCGGTTCTGGCTCATGTCACTCTTGCTTTGGCCAAATGATTGAACCTTACAACAACCTTTCCCAACACTCTCCAAGTTATCCCTGTCCCTCACTTCACTCACTTCATATTCATTACATACACCCGGTATTGTTCCCTTTTCTATTTATTCCTAAATTGTTTACTATCCACAAACCCCTTGTTGCATTCATTTGCCTTGCACATTTATTTCCTATGCTGGTTCTCTGTGAGAGAAAGAGAGTGGCCTCAGTGAGATTTCCCTCAACAGGGCGGCCATCTTGGACTGCCTCTGACTGCATTAAGTCTCAGTTCACACAAAATGGAGGTTGTTCTCCAGTGCACCCATATCCAAATTTACAAACAGTTGTGAGCTTCAATTCTTTAATTTTAGGCTAAAGAATCGTAAACAAAGAATAGTGTTGTCAGTGAAAACACACTTTTATCTTTCACAAATGATAGCACAGCTGATTCACATTTCCCTCACTAAACATTTGCTTTTTTAACAATATGTTTGTTGCCATCAAATACATAACATGATTTTCATAAAAACATTAATTTTCATTCATATTCTTTTAGGTATTGCTGTGGCATTATACCTTTTATCCCCAGCATAGCAGGCAGTTTTTGTGGTTCTCACACAGGCAAAAAACTAAATGTATAGTTGTAAACATGCTTTTCATTTACAAATCCAGTCAGAAAAAATGTGTTCCTTTGGTTATATAAGAGACACTTTATTGGACTGTGGTTCTCTCACTGTACTGAACTGTTGCATTGATCACCTGGCCTGCTTTGTATTACTTGGCCTTTCCTATTTAATAAATGACTTCATACAACATACAGCTATTGTTTGCCTACCCTGTATTGAGACAATGGGAGTCCACTTTTGGCTTTATTATGGTTCAGGGGAGTAGGGTAAAAGGCTTTTGTGACAATAGGTGCCCACCTATAAATATGAACACTTAAACTCTCTTCAATGAGCATACATGCCAGCATACCTGATTCAAGCTTGAGACTACCAATGTTTAAGCCAAAATGTTTTTTTCTGTTTCTGACCTGAAATTTCTTCTTCTTTAATGTATTTCAATTGGCAAAATACATCCCCCCTAATTTGTTTTCAAAATATCTACTTTTAAAATGTTGACATGTCTGAATGAGACTGAACTGAATATATGATGTTACAACGCAAACAATTACAACGCATGCCTTTACAACGCGTTTTTTACATCGCAGCATCCATTACAACACATAATTTTACAACGCATGCCATCACAATGCATTTTTAGAAACTACATTTAAAACGCATTCCATTACAACGCATGCCTTTACAACGCATTGCCATTACAACACGCAATACTTTTAGGGCAAGAGTAGTGTAAGTGTTGGATAGCGTAGGGCTAAAAATTGCTATTCCCACTCCAGTGAGTGCAACAGTGGGGTAAGTGTTGGATAGTGTAGGGGTAAAAATTTCTATTCCCACTCCAGTGAGTGCAACAGTAGGGTAAGTGTTGGATAGTGTAGGGGTAAAAATGTCGATTCCCACTCCAGTGAGTGCAACAGTAGGGTAAGTTGGATAGTGTTGGATAGTGCAGGGATAAAAATACTATCCCCATGTACCCCAGAACCCATACCCACCCTAAAACTAAAAAATCCCCATTACTTACCTTATAATGCGCTGTAATGGCATGCGTTGTAATGATATTCATTGTAATGGCATGCGTTGTAGTGACATACGTTGTAATGGCGTGCATTGTAATGGTATGTGATGTAAGGGCAGCTGCGTTGTAATGACTGCGTTGTGAAGGTAGTGCGTTGTAATGACTGCTATGTAAAGGTTGTTACCCGGCTGAACTAGTTAAAGACTGTAGAATTCTGACCTGAAATTGCTTCTTCTTTAATGTATTTCAATTGGCAAAATACATTCCCCCTAATTTGTTTTCAAAATATCTACTTTTAAAATAATGACATGTCTGAATGAGGCTGAACTGAATATATGATGTTACAACGCAAACAATTACAACGCATGCCTTTACAACACGGTTTTTACATCGCAGCATCCATTACAATGCATGATTTTACAACGCATGCCATCACAAAGCATTTTTAGAAACTACATTTACAACGCATTCCATTACAACGCATACCATTACAACGTATACCATTACAACGTGCATTACTTTTTGGGCAATAGTAGTGTAAGTGCTGGATAGTGTAGGGGTAAAAATTTCTATTCCCACTCCAGTGAGTGCGACAGTAGGGTAAGTGTTGGATAGTGTAGGGATAAAAATTTCTATTCCCACTCCAGTGAGTGCAACAGTAGGGTAAGTTGGATAGTGTTGGATAGTGTAGGGATAAAAATACTATCACCATGTACCCCAGAACCCATACCCACCCTAAAACTAAAAGATCCCCATTACTTACCTTATAATGCGTTGTAATGGCATGCGTTGTAATGATATTCATTGTAATGGCATGCGTTGTAGTGACATGCGTTGTAATGGCATGCATTGTAATGGTATGTGATGTAAGGGCAGCTGCGTTGTAATGAGTGCATTGTGAAGGTAGTGCGTTGTAATGACTGCTATGTAAAGGTTGTTTCCTGGCTGAACTAGTTGAAGACTGTAGAATTCTGACCTGAAATTGCTTCTTCTTTAATGTATTTCAATTGCCATAATACCTTCCCCCTAATTTGTTTTCAAAATATCTACTTTTAAAATGTTGACATGACTGAATGAGGCTGAACTGAATATATGATGTTACAACGCAAACAATTACAATGCATGCCTTTACAACGCGGTTTTTACATTGCAGCATCCATTACAATGCATGATTTTACAACGCATGCCATCACCACCCATTTTTAGAAACTACATATACAACGCATTACATTACAACGCATACACTTACAACGCATGCCATTACAACGCGCAATACTTTTAGGGCAAGATTAGTGTAAGTGTTGGATAGCGTAGGGGTAAAAATTACTATTCCCACTCCAGTGAGTGCAACAGTACGGTAAGTGTTGGATAGTGTAGGGGTAAAAATTACTATTCCCACTCCAGTGAGTGCAACAGTAGGGTAAGTGTTGGATAGTGTGGGGGTAAACATTTCTATTCCCACTCCAGTGAGTGCTACAGTAGAGTAAGTGTTGGATAGGGTAGGGATAAAAATACTCTGCCCATGTACCCCAGAACCCATTCCCTCCCTAAAACTAAAAAATCTCTGTTACTTACCTTATAATGCATTGTAATGGCATGTGTTGTAATGATATTCATTGTAATGGCATGCATTGTAGTGACATGCGTTGTAATGGCATGCGTTGTAATGGTATGTGATGTAAGGGCAGCTGCGTTGTAATGACTGTGTTGTGAATGTAGTGCGTTGTAATGACTGCTATGTAAAAGCTGTTTCCCGGCTGAACTAGTTGACGACTGTAGAATTCGGACCTGAAATTGCTTCTTCTTTAATGTATTTCAATTGGCAAAATACATTCCCCCTAATTTGCTTTCAAAATATCTACTTTTAAAATGTTGACATGTCTGAATGAGGCTGAACTGAATATATGATGTTACAACGCAAACAATTACAATGCATGCCTTTACAACGCGGTTTTTACATTGCAGCATCCATAACAATGCATGATTTTACAACGCATGCCATCACCACCCATTTTTAGAAACTACATATACAACGCATTCCATTACAACGCATACACTTACAACGCCTGCCATTACAACGCGCAATACTTTTAGGGCAAGAGTAGTGTAAGTGTTGGATAGCGTAGGGGTAAAAATTACTATTCCCACTCCAGTGAGTGCAACAGTACGGTAAGTGTTGGATAGTGTAGGGGTAAAAATTACTATTCCCACTCCAGTGAGTGCAACAGTAGGGTAAGTGTTGGATAGTGTGGGGGTAAACATTTCTATTCCCACTCCAGTGAGTGCTACAGTAGGGTAAGTGTTGGATAGGGTAGGGATAAAAATACTCTGCCCATGTACCCCAGAACCCATACCCTCCCTAAAACTAAAAAATCTCTGTTACTTACCTTATAATGCATTGTAATGGCATGTGTTGTAATGATATTGATTGTAATGGCATGCGTTGTAGTGACATGCGTTGTAATGGCATGCGTTGTAATGGTATGTGATGTAAGGGCAGCTGCGTTGTAATGACTGCGTTGTGAATGTAGTGCGTTGTAATGACTGCTATGTAAAGGCTGTTTCCCGGCTGAACTAGTTGAAGACTGTAGAATTCTGACCTGAAATTGCTTCTTCTTTAATGTATTTCAATTGGCAAAATACATTCCCCCTAATTTGCTTTCAAAATATCTACTTTTAAAATGTTGACATGTCTGAATGAGGCTGAACTGAATATATAATGTCACAACGCAAACTATTACAACGCATGCCTTTACAACGCAGTTTTTACATCGCAACATCCATTACAATGCGTGATTTTACAAAGCATGCCATCACAACGCATTTTTAGAAACTAAATTTACAACGCATTCCATTACAACGCATACCATTACAACGCATGACATCACAACGCACAATACTTTTAGGGCAGGAGTAGTGTAAGTGTTAGATAGCGTAGGGGTAAAAATTACTATTCCCACTCCAGTGAGTGCAACAGTGGGGTAAGTGTTGGATAGTGTAGGGGTAAAAATTTCTATTCCCACTCCAGTGAGTGCAACAGTAGGGTAAGTGTTGGATTGTGTAGGGGTAAAAATGTCGATTCCCACTCCAGTGAGTGCAACAGTAGGGTAAGTTGGATAGAGTTGGATAGTGTAGGGATAAAAATACTATCCCCATGTACCCCAGAACCCATACCCACCCTAAAACTAAAAAATCCCCATTACTTACCTTATAATGCGTTGTAATGGCATGCGTTGTAATGATATTCATTGTAATGGCATGCGTTGTAGTGACATGCGTTGTAATGGCGTGCATTGTAATGGTATGTGATGTAAGGGCAGCTGCGTTGTAATGACTGCGTTGTGAAGGTAGTGCGTTGTAATGACTGCTATGTAAAGGTTGTTACCCGGCTGAACTAGTTAAAGACTGTAGAATTCTGACCTGAAATTGCTTCTTCTTTAATGTATTTCAATTGGCAAAATACATTCCCCCTAATTTGTTTTCAAAATATCTACTTTTAAAATGTTGACATGTCTGAATGAGGCTGAACTGAATATATGATGTTAAAGGCAAACAATTACAACGCATGCCTTTACAACACGGTTTTTACATCGCAGCATCCATTACAATGCATGATTTTACAACGCATGCCATCACAACGCATTTTTTGAAACTACATTTACAACCCATTCCATTACAACGCATACCATTACAACGTATACCATTACAACGTGCATTACTTTTTGGGCAATAGTAGTGTAAGTGCTGGATAGTGTAGGGGTAAAAATTTCTATTCCCACTCCAGTGAGTGCAACAGTAGGGTAAGTGTTGGATAGTGTAGGGATAAAAATTTCTATTCCCACTCCAGTGAGTGCAACAGTAGGGTAAATTGGATAGTGTTGGATAGTGTAGGGATAAAAATACTATCATCATGTACCCCAGAACCCATACCCACCCTAAAACAAAAAAAATCCCATTACTTACCTTATAATGCGTTGTAATGGCATGCGTTGTAATGATATTCATTGTAATGGCATACGTTGTAGTGACATGCATTGTAATGGCATGCGTTGCAATGCTATGTGATGTAAGGGCAGCTGCGTTGTGATGACTGCGTTGTGTAGGTAGTGCTATGTAATGACTGCTATGTAAAGGTTGTTTCCCAGCGGAACTAGTTGAAGACTGTAGATTTCTGACCTGAAATTGCTTCTTCTTTAATGTATTTCAATTTTTCAAAATACATTCTCCCTAATTTACTTTCAAAATATCTAATTTTAAAATGTAGACATGTCTGAATGAGGCTAAACTGAATATATGATGTTACAACGCAAACAATTACAACGGATGCCTTTACAATGCGGTTTTTACATCGCAGTATCCATTACAATGCATGATTTTACAACGCATGCCATCACAACGCATTTTTAGTAACTACATTTACAACGCATTTCATTACAACGCATACCATTACAACGCATGCCATTACAACGCGCAATACTTTTAGGGCAAGAGTATTGTAAGTGTTGGATAGTGTAGGGGTAAAAATTACTATTCCCACTCCAGTGAGTGCAACAGTAGGGTAAGTGTTGGATAGTGTAGGGGTAAACATTTCTATTCCCACTCCAGTGAGTGCAACAGTAGGGTAAGTGTTGGATAGTGTAGGGATAAAAATACTATCCCCATGTACCCCAGAACCCATACCCACCCTAAAACAAGAAAATCCCCATTACTTACCTTATAGTGCGTTGTAATGGCATGCGTTGTAATGATATTCATTGTAATGGCATGCGTTGTAGTGACATGCGTTGTAATGGCATGCGTTGTAATGGTATGTTATGTAAGGGCAGCTGCGTTGTAATGACTGCGTTGTGTAGGTAGTGCAATGTAATGACTGCTATGTAAAGGTTGTTTCCCGGCTGGAATAGTTAAAGACTGTAGAAGTATTTTGCTTGTTAGGAGGGCCCAGTTATTGCCAAAAAGTAATATGCAGTTTATCCAGCAGTCTGGCTGAAAGAGGGCACACACTTTGAGTGGTATCTCGATCAGCTGAGTTGAACTTTTGACCTCTTCTGCCACCAGGGCAGAGGCTGGCTGGGACATTCTGAGAGAAGAATGCCCTGTGTCAGTATTCTGTGCCAACATTCTAAAGCTTCCCTGCCCAGCCCCCACTTCAAGCACCCTTCTCAGAGAGGAACATGAAAAGTGACAGAAGCTTTAGATACAGAGATCGGTTCTGGCTCATGTCACTCTTGCTTTGGCCAAATGATTGAACCTTACAACAACCTTTCCCAACACTCTCCAAGTTTTCCCTGTCCCTCACTTCACTCACTTCATATTCATTACATACACCCGGTATTGTTCCCTTTTCTATTTATTCCTAAATTGTTTACTATCCACAAACCCCTTGTTGCATTCATTTGCCTTGCACATTTATTTCCTATGCTGGTTCTCTGTGAGAGAAACAGAGTGGCCTCAGTGAGATTTCCCTCAACACGGCGGCCATCTTGGACTGCCTCTGACTGCATTAAGTCTCAGTTCACACAAAATGGAGGTTGTTCTCCAGTGCACCCATATCCAAATTTACAAACAGTTGTGAGCTTCAATTCTTTAATTTTAGGCTAAAGAATCGTAAACAAAGAATAGTGTTGTCAGTGAAAACACACTTTTATCTTTCACAAATGATAGCACAGCTGATTCACATTTCCCTCACTAAACATTTGCTTTTTTAACAATATGTCAGTTGCCATCAAATACATAACATGATTTTCATAAAAACATTAATTTTCATTCATATTCTTTTAGGTATTGCTGTGGCATCACACCTTTTATCCTCAGCATAGCAGGCAGTTTTTGTGGTTCTCACACAGGCAAAAAACTAAATGTATAGTTGTAAACATGCTTTTCATTTACAAATCCAGTCAGAAAAAATGTTTTCCTTTGGTAATATAAGATACACTTTATTGGACTGTGGTTCTCTCACTGTACTGAACTGTTGCATTGATCACCTGGCCAGCTTTGTTTTACTTGGCCTTTCCTATTTAATAAATGACTTCATACAACATACAGCTATTGTTTGCCTACCCTGTATTGAAACAATGGGAGTCCACTTTTGGCTTTATTATGGTTCAGGGGAGTAGGGTAAAAGGCTTTTGTGACAATAGGTGCCCACCTATAAATATGAACACTTAAACTCTCTTCAATGAGCATACATGCCAGCATACCTGATTCAAGCTTGAGACTACCAATGTTTAAGCCAAAATGTTTTTTTCTGTTTCTGACCTGAAATTTCTTCTTCTTTAATGTATTTCAAATGGCAAAATACATTCCCCCTAATTTTTTTTCAAAATATCTACTTTTAAAATGTTGACATGTCTGAATGAGGCTGAACTGAATATATGATGTTACAACGCATACAATTACAACGCATGCCTTTACAACGCGTTTTTTACATCGCAGCATCCATTACAACACATGATTTTACAACGCATGCCATCACAACGCATTTTTAGAAACTACTTTTAAAACGCATTCCATTACAACGCATGCCATTACAACGCATTGCATTACAACGTGCAATACTTTTAGAGCAAGAGTATTGTAAGTGTTGGATAGTGTAGGGGTAAAAATTTCTATTCCCACTCCAGTGAGTGCAACAGTAGGGTAAGTGTTGGATAGTGTAGGGGTAAACATTTCTATTCCCACTCCAGTGAGTGCAACAGTAGGGTAAGTGTTGGATAGTTTAGGGATAAAAATACTATGCCCATGTACCCATGTACCCCAGAACCCATACCCTCCCTAAAACTAAAAAATCTCCATTACTTACCTTATAATGCATTGTAATGGCATGTGTTGTAATGATATTCATTGTAATGGCATGCGTTGTAGTGACATGCGTTGTAATGGCATGCGTTGTAATGGTATGTGATGTAAGGGCAGCTGCGTTGTAATGACTGCGTTGTGAATGTAGTGCGTTGTAATGACTGCTATGTAAAGGCTGTTTCCCGGCTGAACTAGTTGAAGACTGTAGAATTCTGACCTGAAATTGCTTCTTCTTTAATGTATTTCAATTGGCATAATACATTCCCCCTAATTTGCTTTCAAAATATCTACTTTTAAAATGTTGACATGTCTGAATGAGGCTGAACTGAATATATGATGTTACAACGCAAACAATTACAACGCATGCCTTTACAACGCGGTTTTTACATCACAGCACCCATTACAATGCATGATTTTACAACGCATGCCATCACAACGCATTTTTAGTAACGACATTTACAACGCATTCCATTACAACGCATACCATTACAACGCATGCCATTACAACGCGCAATACTTTTAGGGCAAGAGTAGTGTAAGTGTTGGATAGCGTAGGGGTAAAAATTACTATTCCCACTCCAGTGAGTGCAACCGTAGGGTAAGTGTTGGATAGTGTCTGGGTACACATTTCTATTCCCACTCTAGTGAGTGCAACAGTGGGGTAAGTGTTGGATAGTGTAGGGATAAAAATACTATCCCCATGTACCCCAAAACCCATAGCCACCCTAAAACAAGAAAATCCCCATTACTTACCCTATAATGCGTCAGGACACGTGTCTTAAGTAGAACCTAAAATGAAAATATCTGTATTCTTTTTTAACGTTGCCTTTCTGTCTTTGTTTACTTTAGATACCTGTCAGGGGTCATTAGGGCAGCAATAGAGCACATTTAAATTGTTTTCATCCTACATTTACTGTTTTAAGTATGTATTGAAAGAGGGAATAAATACAGTCTTTAGGTGATTTTTTCATATTTTTGTACCTGTCATGCTGCTATAAAAGTGGCCAGGTGGCATCAATAGATACCTACGTCATTAATTTGCTCACTTGCCTTTCATTATTCGCTGTTCACTCATCTGTCCTCACTTCGTATTCATTGCTCGCTCCCTCAAGTATAGAGACACTCATAAGTAATGTTTCCTTTGCTAGTTTTCCTCTGTATTTGGGATCGCAATATTTGTATGCACCTTTTTATCACTGTGTGCACAGCAGTATGTTGCGGTAAACAGAGGTGAATAGTGTGAGAAACCGTGCCCACTTCACTTCAGGCTATTAGGAACACTCTCTTGTAGGAAAGTGGGTTTCTGGCTGCAGAAACCCACCTACACACTATTTGCCAGGTTTCTGATGCACTTTGACTTGATGTGTCATGTGTCCCTGCCAATCAGGTTTCCAGGGCACTATGCTCTCTCCCAAAATGGTACCTTTTTGCGCCTGATTGTCACCTCTCTGGCCACATTTAAGTCCCTTGGAAAAAGTATGATGGGTACCAAGGACACTGTGCCCAGGGAAGCCCTCTATGGTCTGCAAAAACAACAACTGATGGAGAGAATGCAGAACAATGTCATACATTCACCCCAGTACAGAGATCTGGGCCTAAATCCATTGTTTTTTTGCACTCCACTCCACCCTAGTTCAGACATGGCCATATGCAAATCAGCCTTGACCCTGTGCCTCATGGGAACAGTCCAGCCCGAACTGCCAAGCCATGTCTTTCCTGGACCAGAATCAAGCATCCTAGGACCGGTTTCTGGCTATCAGCCGTCTTCAGCCAGGATAGCTTGACTCCAGTTGTGTGGAGAGTATGGGACTCACGTCTGAGCATACCCATCCCACTCGGGGTGACAAATGCAAAAACAACAATTGATGGACAGAATGCAGAACAATGTCATACATTCACCCCAGTACAGAGATCTGGGCATAAATTCATCGTTTTTTTGCACTCCACACCACCCCAGTTCAGACATGGCCATATGCAAATCAGCCTTGACCCTGTGCCTCATGGGAACAGTCCAGCCCGAACTGCCAAGCCATGTCTTTCCTGGACCGGAATCAAGCATCCTAGGACCGGTTTCTGGCTATCAGCCGTCTTCAGCCAGGTTAGCTTGACTCCAGTGGTGTGGAGAGCATGGGACTTACGTCTGAGCATACCCATCCCACTTGGGGTGACAAATGCAAAAACAACAATTGATGGACAGAATGCAGAACAATGTCATACATTCACCCTAGTACAGAGATCTGGGCCTATATCCATTGTTTCTTTGCACTCCTCACCACCCCAGTTTAGACATGGCCATATGCAAATCAGCCTTGACCCTGTGCCTCATGGGAACAGTCCAGCCCTAACTGCCAAGCCATGTCTTTCCTGGACCAGAATCAAGCATCCTAGGACCGGTTTCTGGCTATCAGCTGCCTTCAGCCAGGATAGCTTGATTCCAGTGGTGTGGAGAGCATGGGACTCACGTCTGAGCATACCCATCCCACTCGGGGTGACAAATGCAAAAACAATTGATGGACAGAATGCAGAACAATGTCATACATTCACCCCAGTACAGAGATCTGGGCCTAAATCCATCGTTTTTTTGCACTCTACACCACCCCAGTTCAGACATGGCCATATGCAAATCAGCCTTGACCCTGTGCCTCATGGGAACAGTCCAGCCCGAACTGCCAAGCCATGTATTTCCTGGCCTGGAATCAAGCATCCTAGTACCGGTTTCTGGCTATCAGCCGTCTTCAGCCAGGATAGTTTGACTCCAGTGGTGTGGAGAGCATGGGACTCACGTCTGAGCATACCCATCCCACTAGGGGTGACCAATGCAAAAACAACAATTGATGGACAGAATGCAGAACAATGTCATACATTCATCCCAGTACAGAGATTTGGGCCTAAATCCATCGTTTTTTTGCACTCCACATCACCCCAGTTCAGACATGGCCATATGCAAATCAGCCTTGACCCTGTGCCTCATGGGAACAGTCTAGCCCGAACTGCCAAGCCTTGTCTTTCCTGGACCGGAATCAAGCATCCTAGGACCGGTTTCTGGCTGTCAGCAGTCTTCAGCCAGGATAGCTTGACTCTAGTGGTGTGCAGAGCATGGGACTCACGTCTGAGCTTACCCATCCCACTCGGGGTGACGAATGCAAAAACAACAATTGATGGACAGAATGTAGAACAATGTCATACATTCACCCCAGTACAGAGATCTGGGCTTAAATCCATCGTTTTTTTGCACTCCACACCACCCCAGTTCAGACATGGCCATATGCAAATCAGCCTTGACCCTGTGACTCATGGGAACAGTCCAGCCCGAACTGCCAAGCCATGTCTTTCCTGGACCGGAATCAAGCATCCTAGGACCGGTGTCAGGCTATCAGCCGTCTTCGGCCAGATTAGCTTGACTCCAGTGGTGTGGAGAGCATGGGACTCACGTCTGAGCATACCATCCGACTCGGGGTGACAAATGCAAAAACAACAATTGATGGACAGAATGCAGAACAATGTCATACATTCACCCCAGTACAGAGATCTGGGCCTAAATCCATCGTTTTTTTGCACTCCACACCACCCCAGTTCAGACATGGCCAAATGCAAATCAGTCTTGACCCTGTGCCTCATGGGAACAGTCCAGCCGGAACTGCCAAGCCAAGTATTTCCTGGCCTGGAATCAAGCATCCTAGTACCGGTTTCTGGCTATCAGCTGTCTTCAGCCAGGATAGCTTGACTCCAGTGGTGTGTAGAGCATGGGACTCACGTCTGAGCATACCCATTCCACTCGGGGTGACACATGCAAAAACACCAATTGATGGACAGAATGCAGAACAATGTCATACATTCACCCCAGTACAGAGATCTGGGCCTAAAGCCATAGTTTTTTTGCACTCCACACCACCCCAGTTCAGACATGGCTATATGCAAATCAGCCTTGACCCTGTGCCTCATGGGAACAGTCCAGCCCGAACTGCCAAGCCATGTCTTTCCTGGACCGGAATCAAGCATCCTAGGACCGGTTTCTGGCTATCAGCCGTCTTCAGCCAGGATAGCTTGACTCCAGTGGTGTGTAGAGCATGGGACTCACGTCTGAGCATACCCATTCCACTCGGGGTGACACATGCAAAAACACCAATTGATGTACAGAATGCAGAACAATGTCATACATTCACCCCAGTACAGAGATCTGGGCCTAAATCCATCGTTTTTTTGCACTCCACACCACCCCAGTTTAGACATGGCCATTTGCAAATCAGCCTTGACCCTGTGCCTCATTGGAACAGTCCAGCCTGAACTGCCAAGCCATCTCTTTCCTGGACCGGAATAAAGCATCCTAGGACCGGTTTCTGGCTATCAGCCATCTTCAGGCGGGATAGCTTGACTCCAGTGGTGTGGAGAGCATGGGACTCAGGTCTGAGCATACCCATCCCACTCGGGGAGACAAATGCAAAAACAACAATTAATGGACAGAATGCAGAACAATGTCATACATTCACCCCAGTACAAAGATCTGGGCTTAAATCCATGGTTTTTTTGCACTCCACACCACCCCAGTTAGGACATGGCCATATGCAAATCAGCCTTGACCCTGTGCCTCATGGGAACAGTCCAGCCCGAACTGCCAAGCCATGTCTTTCCTGGACCGGAATCAAGCATCCTAGGACTGGTTTCTGGCTATCAGCCGTCTTCATCCAGGATAGCTTAACTCCAGTGGTGGGGAGAGCATGGGACTCACGTCTGAGCATACCCATCCCACTAGGGGTGACCAATGCAAAAACAACAATTGATGGACAGAATGCAGAACAATGTCATACATTCACCCCAGTACAGAGATCTGGGCCTAAATCCATCGTCTTTTTGCACTCCACACCACCCCAGTTCAGACATGGCCATATGCAAATCAGCCTTGACCCTGTGCCTCATGGGAACAGTCCAGCCTGAACTGCCAAGCCATGTCTTTCCTCGACCGGAATCAAGCATCCTAGGACCGGTTTCTGGTTATCAGCCGTCTTCAGCCAGGATAGCTTGACTTCAGTGGTGTGGAGAGCATGGGACTGACGTCTGAGCATACCAGTCCCACTCGGGGTGACAAATGCAAAAACAACAATTGATGGACAGAATGCAGTACAATGTCATACATTCACCCCAGTGCAGAGATCTGGGCTTAAATCCATTGTTTTTTTGCACTCCACACCACCCCATTTCAGACATGGCCATATGCAAATCAGCCTTTACCCTGTGCCTCATGGGAATAGTCCAGGCCGAACTGCTAAGCCATGTCTTTCCTGGACCGGAATCAAGCATCCTAGGACCGAATTCTGGCTATCAGCCGTCTTTAGCCAGGATAGCTTGACTCCAGGGGTGTGGAGAGCATGGGACTCACGTCTGAGCATACCCATCCCACTAGGGGTGACCAATGCAAAAACAACAATTGATGGACAGAATGCAGAACAATGTCATACATTCACCCCAGTACAGAGATCTGGGCCTAAATCCATTGTTTTTTTGCACTCCACACCACCCCAGTTCAGACATGGCCATCCCCTTTTGTACCGCTTTGTCGCCATAAGTTGGCGGGGTATGTCAGACGTGAGTCCCTTGCTCACTTTGCCACTGTATTCAAGCAAGCCTGTCTGAAGATGGCAGTAATGCCAGAAACCGGTCCTAGGATGCTTGATTCCGGTCCAGGGAAGGTATGGCTTGGCAGTTCGGGCTGGACTGTTCCCATGAGGCACAGGGTCAGACTGATTTGCATATGGCCATGTCTAAACTGGGGTGGCAGAGTGGGCTAAAGAACGGTGATGGATCAAACCCAGATCTGTTGGCTGGGTGTGAGTGTTTGATTGGTTCAGATGCCCCGACCATCACCACTTCCTTTTGTACCGCTTTGTCGCCATAAGTTGGCAGGGTATGCTCAGTTGTGAGTCCCTTGCTCACTTTGCCACTGGATTCAAGCAAGGCTGGCTGAAGACGGCTGTAATGCCAGAAACCGGTCCTAGGACGCTTGAATCCAGTCCAGGGAAGGCATGGCTTGGCAGTTCGGGCTGGACTGTTCCCATGAGGCACAGGGTCAGACTGATTTGCATATGGCCATGTCTAAACTTGGGTGGCAGAGTGGGCTAAAGAACGGTGATGGATCAAACCCAGATCTGTTGACTGGGTGTGAGTGTTTGATTGGTTCAGATGCCCCGACCATCACCACCCCCTTTTGTACCGCTTTGTCGCCATAAGTTGGCAGGGTATGCTCAGTTGTGAGTCCCTTGCTCACTTTGCCACTGGATTCAAGCAAGGCTGGCTGAAGACGGCTGTAATGCCAGAAACCGGTCCTAGGATGCTTGAATCCAGTCCAGGGAAGGCATGGCTTGGCAGTTCGGGCTGGACTGTTCCCATGAGGCACAGGGTCAGACTGATTTGCATATGGCCATGTCTAAACTTGGGTGGCAGAGTGGGCTAAAGAACGGTGATGGATCAAACCCAGATCTGTTGACTGGGTGTGAGTGTTTGATTGGTTCAGATGCTCCGTCCATCTCCTCCACCTTTTGTACCTCTATGGTCTGCAGCACATATTGTGCCACCCTTAAAGGCCCTATACCTTAACACACACACACTGCCATTGCAGGCTGTGCGTTTTGGTGCAGAAAAAGTGAAGAGTCGACATGGCACACCTGTGTGCCATGCATGTATCCCACTGCCTATGGTATAGGTCAGCCACCCCTCTAGCTGGGTGCACTATACCACTGGTGAGAGTACAGTTGCATGAGCACTGTACCCTACAGTGTTTAAGTGCATTCTTAGACATTTTAAGTGCAGTTAAGCCATATAGATTATATAGTCTGGGAGTTTGTCATTACGAACTCCACAGCACCATAATGGCTTTACTACATTCTGGGAAGTTAGGTATCAAACTTCTCAGCATAATAAACCCACACTGATGGCAGTGTTGGGATTTATTATACCATGCACTCAGAGGGCATCTTAGAGATGCACCCTGAAAAAGAGAACAGCCTCTGGTGGGTTCCCTAACTGGTAACCACCAGCCTGCCATCACAAGACATGTTTCTGGACCAATGGGATGGGAGCCTTTGCTTCCTCAGCCCAAAAACTAAGCCTTTCCTGGGCGAAGGTGGTCACACCTCCCCCAGGTTATCTGTGGTAGGGGAGCTTCAAAGGCCTTCCGCCTTTGTAACATGACCCGAGCCTCTCCTGCTATCAGGAGCTGGCCCTCTTCCTGTCTCTCCCCCTTTTCGGTGGGAGGCCAGGCAGAAAAAATTAGAACAACCCAAAAGGTGTGCCCACCTATGCCAACCCCACCCCTCTGGTGGGAGAGGCGAGGTGAAGCTCACCCTTCAGTGCCCACCATCTTGCAGATGGCAGGCACTCTCCAATCAGTGTTAGGGATTGTGCCCCCTCTCCCACATAGGGTGAGCACACCAAGGGTGTAGTCACCCTAAGGTCAGAATTTTATTGGTACCTGACGCAGAGACCCATAAAATGCCCCCTAAATGCAGTATTTAGGGGGCAGCCGTGAACCCAGGATGCAGATTCCTGATACCTACGAAGAAGAAGGATGAAAGAAGACGGCCAGCAGAGGAGAATGCAGAGAAGAACTGGCTTGGCCCCAGCCCTACTGGCCCGCCTGCAGTTTCCTGAGATTCTGCGCCAAAGATGGCCTTGTCCTGCAGCCAGCAATCTCCAGAACTCCTGTGAGGACTGACTCCCTACAACAAAGACCGGATCTCCAGCAGCTCTGTTCAAAAGAATCACTAAAGAAATACTCAGAGCCTGCTGAGGACAAAGAAACCTGACGCCTGGAACAACCACTGCACCTGATGCCTACGGCCTGTGTCTTGAGGTTGATGTAGATATCAAACGAATGAACACATCATCCTAACTAGGGGAAGATCTGATAATGTCCGAGTAAAGATTTCATTTAAATACAAACATCTCAGAGCAGATGGTCCTTCCCTTTGAAGCCTTATATTTCTGATTGACTGATTGTTATGAATCAATCACGTGTGATAGTAATTGTGGCCACAAATGATAAAAATCTCACCAATTTTTCAAATGGAATGTTAACTGATTAACAGAGGGGTTTTTCATAATAGGATCCAAAACTTGAAATGCATAATTCTGAAGGGGAGTATAAATAATTATAACACTATTGTTATTAAATGAATATTTTCAACATTGTATTTATATGAAAGTTATAGTAGTAACAGCTAATTTTTAATTGAGTTTCTTGTGTGTTATTATAACCCCTTCTTTAGGGTGTAACATTTTAAATAGTACTAATACTCATATTAACTTAAATCCTGAGCATCACATAGTGCCCTCTGCAGCTTTCTTGTTTTTTATACTTCTTAGCAATTTGTCCATTTTCTACATACTTTCATAATCACCTATAATGAGGACATTCAGTTATCAGGTTGCTGCAGTCACTTAATACACCCTCTATTTCTAGGTAATTTGTACTTAATAGTTGCCAACACAAGTTTTTCCGGATATAAATTCAAACAGTTTGACTAGGTGTTCATCACACCAAGATCACATCTCCTTCGTGCCACTATCTCATCACAGATCATAGACTGTTTTGACTTAAAAGAAATATAACAATCAGAGCGAAGGAGCTAACTTTTTCTTTCAGGTATATTTTTTCCAGGGGAGAATGTTGTCTTTGCCTGCCAAAAATTGTGAGAGGTCTAATTAATAATCATAAGGTGATTTTTACACTTTCCCTGTGAGCACTAAGAACAGAGTACTGATCATTGCAATTCAAGATGCTGGTAATTATAGGTCTGTGGTTGTCTCCACAATTTTGTTTACACCTAAAACAATGGTGGGCTTGCTTTATGAGAAATAATCAAAAATGGTAGAGTGAAAGCCCCAAATTAGCTTTTCTACAAATAGCTTCCTACCTAGCACCCGAATCCGCCCTCTAAAGTACCTTATCAGATATTGATCCTTTAGGTCCTTAAACCTTGAATTTAAGTATGGCATGTGCTGTCTTATGAGCATTTAATCAAATGTTTTCACCCCTTATACATTTCATGTTGTTTTTCATCAGCAATGAACAGTATGTTTGGGTTGCTCTTCCTCAGAGGAGCAAGAATGCTGTTTCCCCTGTGCTGCTCTGTTGCTGATAATCTGCTGTCCAGTGCTATTGAAGATCTGTGAATACTTCTATCTTTTTATGCTTCTAATGTACATTGACCATTCCCAGAGCTAAAATCCTTTCAGTCATAAACTATTGCCTATATTGAGTGCACCAGAAACAAAATGACTGAAAGTGGTATTATAATGGCCATTTGGGGACGGATTAGAGCCAAAGGCCTAATATGTATAGCATGAGTTCATTTTGTCTGGATTCTGATACTTATATGGTTGTTGACTTCACTTAAACTTCAAAGTGCTGCTGGTTATGAAATAGAGGTGTTTGTCAGTGACAAATAGCCTGGGGCCATTTTGTAACGTACTCCTCACTTAAACAGTTATTTACTAACAATAACTAACTTATTGCTCATTATGTCACTTTCCTCACTCACCTCATTTAATCCTTGTTAGTTTATACATTTCTTCACTCATTCTTCCTCATTATCTTCTCTACTCACTCTAAACTTACTCCTCTGTCTCTCTCATGCTCTTAACTCTGACAACATCCACTTCATTGCCATACGTGGCATCACTGCGAAGTCACTAGAGCCATAAAATTCACCTTTAGGAGTGCTGACATCAGTTTCCTTCTTTGTGCTACACCTGTACATTCTGGAGCACTCCAAACTCTTCTCAGGAGTGTTGATGTCATGGGCGATTTCTTAAAAAATATAAAAAGTTTGGTTACAGTTACCTCACGATGATACCAGCCGAGCGGTATGGCTTTAAACCATACAGAGATTGTAATGGCCAAATCTCCATCAGAAATCCTGCAACATGTGCCTCTGGTGCCTGGGATTTGACCACGACCCACAGGCCTGCAAATCATGTCAGTGTATGCATCCAAAGGTGATTAAAGAACAAGAGGCAAAGATGTTTATGGCCTAGCACAAGACAAGCATTGGGGACGACAAAATCGAGGCAGTGATTGAAGTTGCTGCAGTAGCCATCTTCATCAAAGTCACCAAAGAAAAAAGAAAAATTTATAGAAGAGGCATGAGTCTCTCCGACATACATACATAGAAGTAAGTCTACACAACCCAGCCTTTGACACATTCAATGTCGGACAAGGAACCAATGGTAGTCCCCATGGAGTCTATGGCGAATGTGGTTTCTTCAGACCTGCAGCTGGCTTCGGAGTCAATTTTTCTGCATCATCGATCCGAAGGCCCATGGCCAGTCAGCTTTGCCCATATTTTCCGATTTGTTGGGTGGAGGACCCTTCAGCATCCCTGAGTGACACGTTAAGCATTTTAAGCAGATCTGTGGTCCCTTCTAGAGTGCTCGCTGGTCCCACAGGCCCAATGACTTGCTCTTGTCGAGCACTGGAGGGCTACCAGCGTCATTCCACTCAACGCCCTTTTCACCCTTTCTTCCCTAGCCCGCATTATCATGGTCAGCAATACAGACTCAGTGACACCACAACATTCGGGATCAGTGCCGCGGCTACCACCTCCACTGAACAGCCCATCTTACTCGCCTTCAGCGCCAGACCAAAACACCTCTCTGGTGCCACAGATGACGTCTCTAATTCCACTAACGCCACTGACAATACCCTGGTGCTGCTACTATTGATTCTTCCACCTCTTCTGACTCCACCAGTTCAGCTGACCACTCGAACAGACTCTCTTCCATTAATTAACCATCAACTTTATCGCTCCAGGACAGGCCAAAGGTTAATAGAAGAAGGCAGTTTCTTCTTTGGGGCTCAGATCCAAATGCAGATGATTAGGATGGTTAGTATACACTGGACCTGGACTTTACAGGGCTGAAAGATCCAAGTGGTATTGACACTTCACCAGAGAGGGAGCTTCTCTCTCTAACGGGTTTGCCCCTACCAGAGGTTCATTCATACCACTCGGTCATTAGGAGGGCCGCTAATACCTCCAAGTGCCGTCCATAGAAACAAAGATCAGACCCCCTTATTGAGGTTGTACATTTAACCCCCCATACAGTAGAATTGTTATTTCCTTTCAATAAGGCCCTAACAGAACATAGTCTAGCTATTTGAAAAAAACAATAACTTCTACTGAGATTTCTGGAACCGATACCGGACACTATAAGCCATTTCCAGGAGGTCCCACCTTCCTCTCGTCTCACCCATCCCTGGAGAGCCTAGTAGTGCAAGCTTGATATTTTTCCAAGCTAACACCTGGTGCCTTTCCCACAACATAATCTGAGGTTTTAGCAGGGGATTTACTTTTGGGGCCATCAGCAATACACCCAACAGCAGCACCAACAACAGGGGATCTTCCCTCTACAAATAGTAGAGAGGACAAAGCAAGGTAACACCTGATGCCTTTCCCACAACATAATCTGAGGTTTCAGCAGGGGATTTACTTTTGGGACCATCAGCAATACACCCAACAGCAGCACCAACAACAGGGGATCTTCCCTCTACAAATAGAAGAGAGGACAACGCAAGGGAAGAACAGATGCTCTACCCCTTTCTCCCTCCTCCTCTTCTTCCCCAACCACTACAGGGAAACAGCCATAGTTACCCTTGTCCGAACACACACAGTCATTTTGGGGACAGACATCCCATTTTCACACGTTTGGACCCCTCAGACCTTTCACAAGTTTTGAGGATTCCAGACCTTTGGGTCTTGTAGATTGTGGAAAGGGGTATGGCCTATCCTTCCAGCAGAACCTCCAACCATCTCTTCCAGTTACCAGTACTCCTGCCAGACCATCTGACTGTCCTTCAGCAAGAGGTTCTGACCTTACTAGTAATGGGTACTGTGGAGTGTGTTCCAGAGCAGGAGCACTGGAAATGAAAGTCTAGATTGTGTCTGTTGACCTGCAAGATATCTACTTCCACCTTCCTATCCTGCGGATACACAGGAATTTTCTATGCTTCATGGTCCGATCCGAACACTATTAGTTTGCTGTTCTCCCATTTGACCTCACTTCGCTCCTCCAGTCTTCACAAAAGTGGTGGTGGTAGATTCAGACCATCACAGATGGCAATTAATTCCAGAATTCCTTTACCGGGATAACTGGCTCCTAAAAGCCAACTCACCAGGGATGTGTCCTACCATTTGCACACAACTGACAAGTTGTCGGTTAATATGAACTTTTCCATCAACAATCCTATGTCTCCCCTAGTTCCCTTACAGTGCATCCGGAGGCATATTTATCAAAGTTTTGCATTGCCCTTTCACCGCACAAGGCAGTGCAGGGCTACACAAAACTAGAATGAGATTTACCAAGCCTGGCTGGATTAACAAAAGGCTGCGCAAGTCATTGCCTTGCTCTACTCTGCCCTGACAAGGCGTTCCATGGGTGAAGCATGGATGTTTCTATGCATCCATCCATTGATTTTGGTGCATTCCCCAAATAAATCTGGGAATGTGTCAACATTCTACACATTCCATGGGGAGGTACAGCTAGGAGAAATATGTCTATATATTCTTATTGTTTCCGCTTTCTAAGTGTTCGGCATTCTGCAACACACTTAGTTGAGGGAAGTGTCTTTCAGCGTTGTGTTTGTGCAGGAAGATGCCCCTTCCTGCACAAAAACAATACTGCACCTCTGTGCAAGGGTGCCTGCTCTGGTGCAAGCAGTACATGTTGCGCCATCACAAACAGAGGACAGGAATATGCCAAATAATGTTAAATATGGCACATTCCTGCTCTCTCCCTTTTGTGCAGAGCAGCAAGGCATCTTGCAGCAATACTTTGCTTGAAGACGTGATAAATTGGAAGGGGTGGGATGGTATACCATTGCAAATTGAGCCTTCCCTTCTTCTCAGAAGGTTCACAACATCCAGGCTATGATTGTGATGTTTCAAAATGGAGCGATTGTTCCAGTCCTGATGGTCTTATGCCTCTTCGATCTGCAATCCTCCTTCATCCTTCTGGTCACCTATGCATGCTGACACATGAGGGCACTCCAATGATGTCTTTGCAGGCAGTGGTTCAAGCACCTTGGAAACACTTTAGTGGCCTTACAGTGGTAGAGGATGGACAGCAATCTATCCCAAGTAAGTCCATTTCACTCTATCCCTCCGGTGGCAACAGTTATCACTGATGCCTCCACTCTAGAGTGGGTAATATATCTGGAAGAATGTGAGCTCAGAAGTCCCTGGTCCCTAGATGAACAGAGATTGCTCATTAACCTCTAGGAATTACAGGTCATAATTTTGGCACTCAAGGTCTTCCTCCATTCCCTCAGTGATCAGTGTTTTCAGATCTTGATGGACAATAAACTATGTAGTATATCATCAAGCAGGGGTGAGTAGGGTCATACTTCTCTACCAAGAAGCTCTGAGACTCTAGTCTTGGGTTCAGGAACATTAGATTTGCCTGGTGGCACATCCCCTTGCAGGTGTGCTCAATGTGCTAGTGGATAGTTTCAGTAAGAATCATCTTGCCAACCACAAGTGACATCTGGAATCGGAAGTAATCCAGGACATATTCTAGCCTGGAGGACTCCTGATATTGACCTATGTGCCACTCACGAGAACGCTCAATTCCTGAAATTCTGTGACCTCTAGTTTCCGATGCAGGAAGCATTGGGGGACATGTTTCAGTTGAAGTTGAACTTTTCGCTCCATTATGTGTTTCCTTCCATTCCCTTGATTGCTCGAATTCTGAGTAAAAGTTTTCTTGATCAGGCCCAAGTAATCCTCATTGCCCCCAGATTTGCCACAAAGGGTGTAAAATGTAGACCTTATTTGCTTCTCCCTGGCCCTCCGCTCTGTCTCCCTCACAGAGTAGACCTCTTGTTGCAGTCACATGGCAGGTTCTCCATCCCAACTGCTAAAGCCTCCACCTGTCTTTCTAGAGATTTAACGGGCAACATGAGATCTCTTTCTTTACCTTCTGAAGGTATGGATATTAATTTATGTGCCCACAGTCATGTCACCAAGATAGTGTTCTGAGGCAGATGGAATTCATTTACCAATTGATATGTAGACAGCTTAGTAGGCCCTCTTCAGGTTCATCTGTCTAACATCTTAGGTGTGTCCTTTCACTAGCTCAGCAGTGGGGCGCAGTGGGTACTGCTAAAGCTCACTTATCAGACTTTTCGGCTTTTCTTTGTTTACCTGACCAGCTGTCCCTTTTCAAACCATCCATAGTTATGAGGTTCCTAAAGGGACAATTAACAAGTTTCCACCAATCCCTTTTAGGATGCCTCAATGGGGCTACAACTTGGTTCTCATGTTTCTTTTATTTTCCCCTTTTGAACTATTACATAGTTGTCCTTTACATTACTCACATTTAAGGCAGTCTTCCTGATCACTAACACATCAGCTAGACGTGTTAGCAAATTGCAAGCTTTTAGTGTCAAACATATATTCATTTCTTTCAGTCCTAACAGATTGCTGTTAAGAACCAAGGCTGCCTTCCTGCCATGCAGACTCCCAACCTTCTTCACTCATCCACAGGCAACCAAGTAAGAACAGAGACTGCATCGTCTCGATCATAAGAGAGCAGTTAGCTTCTACGTGGACAGAACATGCGAGTTAAGGCTAGATGATCAGCTGTTTGTGGGCTATATGGGGAAGGTGAAAGGCAAGAAAGTGCATAAGAGGACATTATCAAGATGGATAATCCTATGAATTACGATGTGCAGTGCTCTGGCTAACAAAGAGCCATCAGAAAGTATTCAAGCTCATTCCACCAGAGCAAGTTTTTTACTTCTGCAATGGCAACAGGAGTTCCGATAGCACACATCTGCAAAGTGGTGAGTTGGGTGTCCCGCAACACTTTTGCGTAGCATTACCATTTGAACTCAGAAGGGAGAATGGAAAGTCATTTCGCTCGCTGGTTCCTTGAGAAGTTCTTGGTAAAAACAGCCATGCACCCACACCTTGTCTTGTGACTGTTGGGGGAATTTATTCAAAAGGTGAGGAATCTGCAAGAAGAGCAAATACGCACTGGAAAGCTCTCTATCCACACACACAGAAATATGTACTCAATCAATCAATCAAATCAAGCTTTATTCGGATCATAAAAAATGTCCATAAAAGCATTCTATGAAATACAATAAAATCCATTTATAACCAAGAATATGCAAAAGAAACAATATCTTAACATAATTAAAATAAGCACAATCATTATACATGTATACCTATAGTAATTCTTAGTTCAATTTTTCTAAGTGAACAAGTTCATTCCTTTGTTTTTTTGCTGACATTATTTAACAAATTACTGCATTGCAGACTGGTATTCTTTCCAAATTTCGTTAATAATTAAAAGAAGTTTTATAGGATTACAGGCAATTATCTTTAAAAATTGGACGGAGATACATTTTTCTAATTTCTATATAAAAATTTCAAAAGAGTAAAAATTGAAGGGTGCTTTGTTTGGATCTACCATCACACGGGCAGTTTAGAAGATTAGCACACCACTTGCCCCTTTTAGGAAAAGCAAAAAGATAGTGTAATGTATTCATCCGTAGTCTGGTTAGGTAGAATCCGTTTCTACTGCTCACATCTATCTTTCCTTCGAAGGCAGACCCCGGCACCCTGTACTACAGTTTCAGCCCTCTATCAAAAAAAAGATGTAATGGCTGCACGACTTCATACATTTTATTCACTACGGGAGTGATACACAAAAATCATCAGTAGAACTACATGAAACCCCGCAAACCTTCATATACGACTTCCAACTGAAGCAATTCTTTGCCAAATATACCTGTGGACTTTGTTATATGATGCCCTTTGTGCAACATAGTATACGCTCTACTAGCAACCTCTAGTCACAGCATCTACCACTGTCTGTCTGCAAATATCCGATCATATAGAAAAAGAAAAAAACCATGTAATGCCCCTGTCCTTTTAAACCTTTGTAGAGATCATGTGTATATGTTAGTTTGTTATCTGTTTTTCTTGGCCCTGAGGAAGGTGACATCATCACCGAAACGTACGTCGGCCGTACATCCACAACTTGGATACAGATTGGTCATCTCCACACAGACCAATGTCTAACTGGCAGAACCACTACTTCTAGGTTCCTAATGTAAACCACCAAGTACACCTTTGGGTTTCTTTGTTTTACTGTACTTAGTCTGAGTATTTATGTTGTTAGATCTTTTTATCACTGCAATGGTATGATTGATGTGTAAGAATGTATGCATGTATGTTAGAATTATATTATATTGTTAGCAGTACACTCTTCTTTTCTATTGTCTTAACCTGCACTTTATTGCATTTGCACAAATTGTAATATGAACGTTGATGAATTTTTGCTTAGGTTGTTATGTGTCAAAATGAAAACTAGAGATGTATAAAAAGACTTTTTCACACTAAAATATCTAAAAAAACAAATAAATATACATTTTGATAATATTCTGATGTCCTAATTTTTCTCTTTGGCAATTCCCATTTTTGTAGATACTGTTAGGATTTACTCCTTGTAAAAGCAATATAGGTCCTTCTAGAGGTATTTCTTATGATTTGCTAGAGTTATATGTGTATTCCAAGTACCTTTACTGTTAAAAAGAATCCCTAAGTAAGAAAATGTAAACGTTTTCTCTATTAATGTCTCGTTAATATAATGTGATTTTGTTTTAATATTCTTTTTACCTTAGGACATAACCAAAGTCTTACTCAGGTTAATTTTTAAATGTTTTCCGTCATAAAACTAGTAAAATTGTCCATCAGGGTCTGTAATCCGTTCGCTGTCCTTGAAATTAGGACAGCATCATCGACGTACAATAATAGGGGTGTTGCCCATTACCGATCATTGGGACTTCTACCCCCAAATTCTGTCGTAAAATATCAAAGCCATTTATATGAAGTGAAAACAGAAGAGGTGCAAGTGTGCAGCCTTGTCTTATTCCATGTGTAATATTAAAGTGCTTTGTGCATTCCCCATGTATTCCATAACGTATATTTGCGGACAGACGAGCATAGATTTAAGATAAGAAACTAATAATATCCTCCGGGGCTCCCATCCCTCCCAACGTCTCCCATAAAATGCACTTGACAAATCTACAAAGCAAAGGTGCAAAGATCCTTCCCTAGCGAAGGTGTATTTTCCTATTATTGTTGTAATACTTTATTCGATATAATCATATCATAAAAGTACAAACATTCAAGTTAATAAAAAATGGCATATATGATAAAAATGTACAATTCATAAGATTAAAAAACAATAAAAATACTATTTACACTTTAAAAACAACTCTGATAGCGGTACTAAAGTGCAACAACGGTAATATACCTGTGGGCTTTCTGTACATGCAGGATCTATACTTTATTAGTATTTAGCAATCTGGTGCGAGTAAGCCAGGCACTTGATAGGTACTTTGCAACTCCGCATACAACAAATAAAGATGTTGTATCGGTTAAGAGAATGCGGAGGGCGACCCTAAAATCTCTAACACCCAACTCCCTGCATACTGGCTTCAACCATCTCGATCTCGCCCTCTTGTATGCTTTGCAACCAAACAGAAAGTGTGGTAGGGATTCGGTCTTACATGGACAGCTTGGGCAGGTGCCATTTGAGACCCGCATTCCTTTCCATCCCCTAATAAATTTGTTAAGGGGTAGTGTCCCATACCTCATTTAAAAAAGAATTGATCTGTCTTTTAGTATTTGGATGAAATCTAATAATGGTTCAAACCTCCTAGTGGGCTTATGCTCCAATAATTGTGTGGTTAGAGCTCCCCATTTTGTACTCTTCTGTTCCTCAGTGTGTACCCACTCCCAGTGCATTTTCTTAACAACTTGCTCTGGAGGAGGGGACTGTGAGGTCCAGGATTCAGCCAATCCCAGCTTCATGACCATTTGCCTCAATTTGTTTAGTCACTGGATCTTATTCACACTGTTCAAGGCTAGCAGTTTGTCCATCTCCAGGGCGTAATTTGCTAGTTCTGAGGTCCTTCTCAGGCGCACCCAGAACAGCACAGGGCGAAGGCGTACTATGTCTAAAATCGAGCGTTTGCCCATATCATGAAAAAGGGGCTTCAATGGGGTTGAGATAGGAACGGCAACTAAGTCAATTATAAACTTATTCTCGGCTCTAACCAGATCGGTGACATTTTCGCAGCCCCACAGTTCCGACCCATAGACTGCGGAGGACAGCACCTTCCCTTCAAATACAGCTAGAGCCGGGGCTATAGGCCTGCTGACTGACATACGCTGACTCCTCAGAATGGCTCCCGAGACTCTCTTGAGGTTTAGCAGCATCTTGGCAACATGGGAGTCCCATTTCATTCTATTGTTAATCCTGATTCCCAGGTAGTCAAAATCCTCCTCCACCTCAAGAGGCGACCCATTAAGGGTGAAATAAATTTTCTTTGCTTTTTTTGAAGGGGCAGCACCATTAACTTGGTTTTGGATGTATTAATGGTCAGCCCGCGTTCATCGCAAAATAGACTGAATCTGTCCAGTAGTTTCTCCAGCCCTGAGGGGGTTTTGGACAACAGGAGGGTGTCATCTGCAAAGAGGAGGGTTGGTGTTTTCTCCCCCGCCAGGACCGGAGCATTGGCATTGTCCTCCCTCAAATGGTCTACCACCCCATTGATAAAGAGGGAGAACAATGTCGGGGCCATCACACAGCCCTGGCGTACCCCCCTATTCACCTGTTAGCTGTCTCTCATTCCCCATCTAATTCTAGCATAATTATCTTCATGAAGTTTAACTATAAACTCCAGGAGGTAACGCGGGAACCCCATTTCCAGCAGCACCCTCCAGGGTTTATCACGAGGCACCAAATCAAAGGCGCTTTTGAGGTCTATGAAGGTCAGATATAAATCCCCCTTCATAATGGTTACTGATTTCCAGTATATTGCCCAAAACCTGAAAACATGGTCCATAGTACCCACATTCTGGCGGAAACCCGCCTGGAAGTGGGACAGTATATTCCCCTCCTCTAGCCACATACCTACTCTATTTATAATGACCCTGCCAACTATTTTCTGAGCAGCGTCGATTAAACTAATCGACCTGTAGTTGGCAGGGTCCTCCCTATCGCCTTTCTTATGGATAGTAACAACTTCAGCACCCCTCCACGAGTCAGGGACAGGGTATCCATGAAGGATTCTATTAATTAGAGGAGCAATAAAATCAGACCACAGCTTAGGGTCATGTATGTATAGATCGCCCGGTAACCCATCCGGGCCTGCCGCTTTAGAGGGTGTTATGCTCCTGATAGCATCAGAAACTTCTCGGGCTACAAAGGGTTCTACAGGTGTAAGTTCCTCATTAATAAAGTCATTTTGTACCCTCCATGATTGAACTAAATCACCTTCGCCACAATACAGATTCGAAAAATGGGAATGCCATTGTTGCTCAGTTATATGGTTAGGGAGGGGCTCTACTTCTCTCCTGTCAAGTTTGTTTATCAAGTTCCAAAACAGGGTAGAGTTCTTCGAACTGGCAGCGATCTTAAGTTGTTGCCAATATTCTTCCTCCCAGTCCTTCTTTGCACTTTTGATGCAATCGCTATATTCCCTTCTAGCCGTCCTAACTGCTATAGCGTCCTTTCTCCTATTGGCGTTTGCTATAGCCCTTCTCTTTTCCCTACAACCTGTTGTATACCATAGGTTGCCACTTTTTGGTGGATTCTTCTTCCTTGGTCCACTAGTATCTCTTATAGTGAAGAATGAACCAATTTTCTCTATTAGACTCTTATAGGAGTCTATAAAATTCAGACTTTGTTCGGTTGACTGGGCGGAGGTATGGGATAGGAGTTCCCTAGTTTCTGCCTCTACTAGTTCTTTAATACGGATCAAACTATCTTCTTGGCACATCACCCTGTTCCACTTTAATCTGCGTTTGCAATTAGATGGAACTACTTCTTTTGTGACCATAAGTGGGGCATTTAATGCTTCCCTCTCAATACCCCATCTTATTTCCATGCAAAGTGGATTATGATCGCTATCCTGTGACTGTCTGACTTCCATGTCAACTAGTCTGTTCCAGGAACCGGTATCGAGCAGAATGTAATCAATACGGGATGGACAACTAAATCTGTTATTGGTCATCATACCATTTGGGTCTGAGGTTGTCCTACCATTCAGGGCACGTAGGTTATATTCTAGTGTTAGGGCATTTATTTGGATCGCTCTTGGCGTCCATTTTCTGATTGGCGCTATGGTTGGAGGCGGGATGGACTGTCTAGAATCCTCTTCATTAAGTCCCAGGAGATCTTCTTTGCTTAGGGGTTCATATGTACAGTTAAAATCTCCCCCTACAATAATGCTAGACAATGGGGGGGATACCTGCTAGCGCCACCTCGAGTAAGGCTATAGTGGGTGAAGTTTGACCTCCTGGGCAACCTCTAGCATAAATATTAAACAGCTCCATCGAGCTTCCAATATGGGAGCCCTTAGTGGAGATTTGTAGTATGTCCTGCGATGGTAAAGTATGCGCAGTAAGTGCCCAATTCAAAGCCACACTAAACCATACGTGCAGTCCTCCCGATGGGTGACCTCTCCCTGAACTAATTTCCGGAATAAAGTGGGTGGAATATCCGCATTTATATAGGGGAGACATGCTCCATGTTTCCTGGAACATACAGATGTCGAACGTATCTATGAATTGGTTCCATTCTGGATTTGCCATATTTTTTTGAAGCCCCGCTATGTTCCAGGAAAACAATTTAATCATGTTTGTGTTTGTAACCCTCTCTGTGTGAACTACTTCTGAAGCTAGTCTTACAACTGCTGTTGTTAGGGGATATTGAGCGTTGACCACTTCATTAGACCTTTCTTCCCCCGAGGAACATCCTCATCATTAATCTTCATAGCCTCCATATCTATAAGGCTTGTGGTGGAATTGGTCTGACGCTCGGGCTTGCACATATTGTGTGTTTGTCTTACACTATTCAGTTAGTTATCCTTTAATGGTCAGTCTATGTTGTTTAGACCCGATGCGTCCTTGAGCCTAGATTTAGACCATAGAGGTGCGTGTCTGATTTGTATGTTACAATTCCTAGGGGGGCATGTCCTATACTCTAGGGCTACTAGGTTCTCTGCAATTGCTATGTTACCAAACTGTATCTCGATACAGTCTGTTGATGAACTACGCAAGGAAATTCTTTTAACATTAATCATATCCTCCCTAATGACTGATCTGCACCCTCTCACGTGGCGAAGCCCGTGAATGGCTTTATTGCGTATGGATTCACTGTTCTCATAAGTGTTAGCAGCTCCAAGCTTGGTGACCCCGGTCATGTAGACAATACCACAAGGGGATCTGTATGGTGTGTTTATCTGTTTGTTACTCCAATTAGTTGTTTCAACCAGTCACTATAATATTTATTATCCCCCTACAGGACCCTGCATTGTGATATTGACCCCCTCAATTTTGCTACTTCGGCATATGAGCCCGAGGTGTTTTGCCTGGCGGGCATTTTAGCTAGGGGGTTATGAGCTGGGATTTTGGGTCGTAACTCTACTACAGTTTTGGAGACACATAATGGAGCTGTTCGTGTATTGGGTTTAGATAGGGCCGCTCCTGCTGTTTGGTTTGGTGGGGCCGATCGCAAGATAGGGGCTTTTACCGGGTTGGACACTAACACTGGGTGTAGAGTGTTTATGTGTAGTTCCTCCCGTTTTGTAAAGTCCATCATGAATTTCTTAATAATAGCTATATCCCTTTCCAGGCTTTCCATTTTCATCTTGATTAAATTATTAAAATTCAAACATCTGGAGCATTCACCTGGACTATTCACAGCCTCCACAGTCCCCCCCAGCCCTTGTGATAAGACCTCACTTAATTCCCTGGATTCCCCTTCCAACACTGAAAAGCGATTAGTACAAGTGATGCCCATTTCACATGCTATCACCTGCGAGGACCTGTCTATATTCCCAGTTGATATAGCTGGAAGTTAGGCATTAGCACTCATGTTTGTCCCTCTTAATGCCTCTGTAACATTTACCTCAATGGGGAAAGCAGGGTTAGAATGCATATCATCTACTGAGCACTTGGATGTTGATCTTTTAGAAAAAATAGCTGGGATCACTTTGCTCTTTATCTGCAGTAAACCGTCGACCAGGGGATCAGGGTTATCCACATTTCTTAAGGATGGGACCGTCAATAGAATGTCCTCAAAATCTTCAACAATAGATTCGATGCTTGACATAACACAATTAGCGGCAGCATGTAGCGACTTTTTTGACTTCTTCCTTTTTTTTGTTGTAATGGCAAGTGCTCCCCCCCCCCCTCCATTACCTTCCTTTTACCCATTGCTAGCTACAACTTTCCCTGGTAAATGGGATAATATCCAACAACTCGAAGGTGGCCCAACACTATCTTGTGTATCAGGGAGCAGTCAACTTGACGAACAAGCACAGTACCTTTTTTTTTATATGGGTGGTTCAAGTTCTCACATGTAAGGGGCAGGGCCCTGCCCTGCCTCGGTCTGCCTAGGACGGCCGCAGATGGCCCCGCCCTTGTCCCGGACTTCTCCCGGCGCGCTATCGCGTGCGTCCCGCGGGACGAGGTTCCAAGGGATCCTTTATGCGCCTCCTGGCACTTCCGTGTGACGTCTGCGGCGTCCTGGCCTCTAGTGGGGCTGCTGGGAGGTGTAGTCACAGGAGTGGAAGGGGCCCGGCGGAGCCAAGCCCGGCCGGAGGAGCGAGCGGAGCAAAGCCCGGCCCACAGGTGCTGCCACAGGAATGCGGGGCTCGGCGGAGCCAAGCCCGGCCAAGATGATGAAGCAGAGCAATGCCCGGCCCTCAGGAGCGAGTACAAGCAACAGGTAAAGTTCCCCCCGGACTCGGCACCAAGGGAGCCTTTATGCGCCTCCTGGCGCTTCCGTGTGACGTCCGCAGCATCCTGGCCACTAGTGGGGCTGCTCGGAGGTGTAGTCACAGGAGTGGAAAGGGCCCGGCGGAGCCAAGCCCGGCCGGAGGAGCGAGCGGAGCAAAGCCCGGCCCACAGGTGCTGCCACAGGAATGCGAGGCTCGGCGGAGCCAAGCCCGGCCAAGATGATGAAGCAGAGCAATGCCCGGCCCTCAGGAGCGAGTACAAGCAACAGGTAAAGTTCCCCAAGGACTCGGCACCAAGGGAGCCTTTATGCGCCTCCTGGCTCTTCCGTGTGATGTCCGCGGTGTCCTGGCCGCTAGTGGGGCTGCTGGGAGGCATAGTCACAGGAGTGGAAGGGGCCCGGCGTAGCCAAGCCGGGCCGGAGTAGCGAGCGGAGCAAAGCCCGGCCCACTGGTGCTGCCACAGGAATGCCGGGCTCGGCGGAGCCAAGCCCGGCCAAGATGATGAAGCAGAGCAATGCCCGGCCCTCAGGAGAGAGTACAAGCAACAGGTAAAGTTCCCCCCGGACTCGGCACCAAGGGAGCCTTAATGCGCCTCTTGGCGCTTCTGTGTGATGTCCGCGGCGTCCTGGCCGCTAGTGGGGCTGCTGGGAGGTGTAGTCACAGGAGTGGAAGGGGCCCGGCGGAGCCAAGCCCAGCCGGAGGAGCGAGTGGAGCAAAGCCCCTGCCCACAGGTGCTGCCACAGGAATGCGGGGCTCGGCGGAGCCAAGCCCGGCCAAGATGATGAAGCAGAGCAATGCCCGGCCCTCAGGAGCAAGTACAAGCAAAGGGTAAAGTTCCCCTATTAGTTCTAAGCTCAGAAACTGTTCGACCACCCCAACACCTCGTCTGAAGCCATACTGAGCTACAGATAAGATGTTCTTTTCTTCTACCCATTGCTCTAGCCTGGCCAACAGCATTCTTGCCATTACTTTAGAAGAAGAGCCAAGCAAAGATATTGGGCAATAGCAATTGGCACTACTCCTATTCCACTTTTTGAAAATGGGGACTATCAGACTCTCTGCCCAAGTGGCAGGTACCACCCCATCAATTGTTGCATTAAAAAATTTGTACACAACGGGTACCCAAAAATCCATATTATATTTAAATATATGAATTGGGACTCCGTCGGGGCCAGCCGCTATGCCACTAGCGCTATTCTTAAGGGCTGTTACAATTTCTTCTTGACTGATACTCCCTATTTTGGTGCTTTTTAAGATTATGACAGATTTATCCTCTTTATTTAAAAAACCCTGATCAGTTTCATAAAAAACTGCTTCAAAGTGGAATAACCAATCAGCTGGGGTCACTAACATATACATTTTTACTGATTGGACATCTGTAAAGAAAGGTTGATCCAATGTTTTCCAAAAAAGGGCCGAATCTTTAAGAACGGCAGCTTTGATCAGATTCTCCCACGCATTATCCCTAATCTCCGAGTTTCTTCGGGTAAGGGGTTCTTTATATGACTTCCGTAGGATACTGTCCTCCTCCCTATTACGCCAGATGGTTTTTATTGCAGACTTGAAATCTCTATTTAATCTAGAACATTGATTATCAAACCATCTTGGGGAATGCGAAACATCTGTTGTAGGATTCTTTCGCAAATGATCAGAAATTGCAGTAGAAATACTTTAAAAAGCCTTAACTATGTCCATACTATTTGAGGAATTATCAAGGCAGGTTAAAACATGATCATTAATTTTTAATAGGATCCTATTTGTAAAAGCTTCTGGGTCAACAGCAGCCCATTTGATTGAGATCCCATTCTCGCCCTGTGTCTTTATATCCATAGCATGGGTACTTACTTCTGGTTGTTTTAAAACAGGAGATTTTAAGGTTATCAGCAAGGGATGATGATCATTCAATAAACTTGGGGAGGCAAAACATTCAGCTATTAGGGACCTAAGGCTTATTGAGGTGATAAAGTGATCAATACATGAGGATGATCTTACTCCTTCAAAGGTGTAAATATTACCCCTATCCTCACGTCCGCTCCCTTTTATAGCCCTACCTGCCTTTGAGGGGATAGCATTTGTTGAAATAGTCTTGAACCCGTTTACGAAGAAATTATCTGTGAGCCAAGTCTCTTGTAATAAAACCACATTGCAGAGTTGGATGCTTGTAAGCCAATTTACATCCTGCAGTTTATGCCTAGCCCCAGCAACATTCCATGTCATTATATGAAGGCATTCGTACTGAGGATAGCTAAAAGGATCCGTCTCAACTTCTGTGACAGACCCTTTCTTGCAACTATCAGTGCTAACCTCCCTAGCTTTAGTTATCTGACTCATACTCCTCCCTGCATAGTTTAATGTATCTAGCTGGGTAGGCAAGTTAATCGCAGGGAGAACGAACAATGATGTTCTCCAACAGTGGGGGACTTAGAGGTTGTAGTCAATCACAACCATCTAGACCGGACAATGTGGCAAATCTGTTAACTAGATTTAGAAAGGGTGGCCTCTGGGTAGGACCCTGCAGTGCTCTCCGATAATTTAAAACACGGGGTGTTGACCACCCTTTCCAAATAAAATGGTGTCTATAAAAAAAACCCTAATGGCAAAAGAGAGATCTTACTGAAATTATCCTCTAAATTAATACTCCCTATACGGTCCAGTAGAAATCTCACAACCTGCTCGTTATTAACCCCTTCCATGCTCATGACGAGCTCAGCTCGTCATGAGGCACACTGGAGCTGTGCTTATGACGAGCTGAGCTCGTCATGAATAGAGGGATTCATGGAATGTCAGCACAGGAGGGGAATTGCCTTAGCAGCCAAGGTGTTAAAGTTGGCAACTATGCAGTCCTCTCTCAAGTCCTTCCTAGAATGTCCTATCCAAGCAGAACGTCTAGCCATGATCATCTGATTACAGATGTTCTAATCCCAAACCCCGACAAGCTTCAATTTAGTTGTGAGCCAGTACATAGTTTTGGCCATCAGCTGATCGGTAGTTTCTGACTGTCCTTCCTGTGAAACCGGGATATTCCGCAAGATCACTACCAAAGGGGCAGCAGCTGGAGGAAGATGCAAGACCTGAGAGCCCTCCAAGGCTAGACTATGATCCACACCCTCAAACGTCTGCTGCGGTTTTAGACGCTGAGGCCCCGATATCAAGCTTGGTGCTTCGTCACCCCCAGTCCCCACACATGGACCACTTTCCTCCCCTTCCTGACTACAAAAGCTAGCCTGAGTAGGGCCACTAAGATTAACCCCTGGCTCAACCCATTTAACACCCACATGCACTAAACCAACATCATGATTACCCACAACATCCTCATTCCTCCCAGGTACCGACAATGTTGAGGGTATTTGCCTCGCTACGAGGGATTTAGGAGGAATGGAGTTCCCAAGTACTGCGTTGCTTAGCTCATTAGATGTATTAACTATTAACCTATTTCTGGAGGCTAAAAAACCCTCTAGGTTAGAAAGTTTATTCATAAGATTCAGTTCAAAATCAGTTAGTCTTTCCTCAATTTTAGAGAGGGATGTATGACGTAACAACGCGTGTTATTACAACGTGTGCTGTTACATCGCAATCGTTACGACTGCATGTTACCACGCTATGCCTTTACAACGCAAGTCTTTACATCGACTTGCGCTAGGTGGCGTGCTAACATTAAAAAAGGGTAATTTACTATTCCAACTCCAGTCCACTTATCAGTAGGGAAGGTGTTGGGATAGTAAACTACACCATTTTTAATGTTAGCACGCCATCTAGCGCAAGTCGATGTAAAGACTTGCATTGTAATGGCATAGCGTTTTTACATGCGGTCGTTGTAACGACCGCGATGTAACAGCATTGCGGTGTAATAACCGCGTTGTTAAGGATGTTTCCCTTAGAGAGCCTTTGCATTATTGGAGACAGAGATGATACAATTAAATTACCCAATTTGGACCACATAACATCATTGACTTTGTCAGAGGAATCGCCTAGAAGATCTAAAGTCGAGTCCCGTGGCAAACTTGGCTGTGAAAACACCGTTGTTAGAGATGGCGATGCTACAGTTTCTCCATTTTTATTCATCTTTTTAATTTTTGCCGGTTTCTGTCTCTGTGGGCCCCCTCCCTGATCCACTTTTGTGAAGTGTCTGAGGGTACGGCAGAGGAGTTACTTTTACCATGAGGTCCAGATCTTGTGGCAATACTTGGGGTGGACTGCTTTGGGTATTTACAGTTACCGTCTCAACCAGTTCAACAGATGGCGTAATATTATGTGTACCCTGTCCGCCTTGTTTTTCCGATGGTTCATTTTGAGACAAAATTCAGGGTCACTTACTATGACGGGAGAATCAGGAACTGCAACCAAGGAGCAATCAGGGGCACGAGCACAAGCCAGGGCGCCCAGAGACTATTGTTTAGCTGTTTGTAGATCAAGAGACTCACGACGCTCTGTCAGTGCTATCTCCTGAGCAAGGACAGAGCTGGCTCTAATTAAAAACTGATCCAAAGTCCCCACCACGCTGCCAGACAGCTGTGCAGATCTTCCCTTGCCCTCACGCAAATTCATCCTCACTAAGCTTCTGAAATGATGGGAGGTCAAAAAAACAACGTAATAAATTCCACCTTCCCAATTAATAACACTTTTCCCTAGACCAACCGTATGTCAAATTGAAATGACCTTCTGATTATGACTGGCTTTTGTGAGTGAGCCCGGCCTCATCCGTACTCTAATGGGCTCAAACAGCTCCGCCCTTGGCCTGGCCCGCGCCCGCTAAGCGGGAGCCGCAAGCACCTTTATGCGCCTCCGGGCGCAAGAGAATGGCAGCGGCGCCTCCTGGCGGGGTAATCAGGGAAAGCAGTGTGGGCTCTGAAGTCCAGTAAAGAGGTTCCCGCAAAGCGGGAGCTGCGAGCACCTTTATGCACCTCCGGGTGCGAGAGAATGGCGGCAGCGCCTCTTGGCGCGGTAATCAGGCAAAGCAGCGTGGGCTCTAAAGTCCAGTAAATGTACTCACATAGAAATCTATATGCTAGTCAATCTTTTCTAAGTCTACACATATACTTTATGCACAGTAGCACTAGGGTTTCCTTACTCTTCATTTTCTTTTGAGAATCCCTTTTTTCCTTGAACATGTTTAAATGCTTGGAAATATTGTGTAGCAAGTGGGAGAAGTAACATTTGAAAAACATGTTTCACTGTTGAGTAATCTCTTCATCTATGCCATCTCCGAAATTCCTTCCTATTCCCACTCTGGAAACAAATTTACTCCACCTCTTGTGAGAAGTGAATCTTAAATTGTTCCCCGGGTGGAAATTGGCAGAGAAAGTGTTTGTGGACAGTTACAAACTCACAAGTTTGCAGGCACACATATACTTTGTAAGGCAATAAAGCCCTTAAAATGTCTCTACATACCCACATAAAAATATTTATTCACATAGATATCTGTATGTTTTTTAATCTTTTTCCAAGTGTACACATGCACTTTGTGCGCATTAGCACTTTGTCTTTCTTTGAATTGAGATAAATGTATGCCATATAGACCAGGCTATTACATAGCCATAATTGTGATGGATAGGTGCACATATTTCCAAGATAAAATACAATGTAGTTCTCTTTGAGTTACACATTTGTAATATAGTGCTTAATCTGATAGGCGCTTACTGTTAAAGGAATAATGATAATATGGTACTCTAAATGATGGATAAATTAACATGAACTTTTTCAATACAACATGACGTGAGCATCGATAACACCATCAAGACTAAGCATGGGCGCAAAATCTGTTCCGCTCGCGGTTTTTCGGCAAATTCGCGATCCGCAAATTCCCTTGAATTTGCTGAAAATCCGCGAGCGGAACGGATCCGGGGGGCAAAAGTTCAAGCTTCAAGCTTGTAACTATTTTAGAACGGCGCCGGCAAGCTGCCAGCACCATTCTAAAATAGTTACTAAGTTAGCTTCAACAGGAAGCACTAATAGATAAAATGCAGGTGCTCGAGCACCTGCTTTATTTTATCTATTAGTGCTTCCTGATGAAGCTAACTTAGTAACTATTTTAGAATGGCGCTGGCAGCTTGGCGGCGCCATTCTAAAACAAAACCGGAGTGGGGCAGAGGGCAGAAGGTCACAGAGTGGGGCAGAGGGCAGAAGGGCACAGCAACAAGTGGGGTGGAGGGCAGGATGGCACAAGAACGAGTGGGGCAGAGGGCAGAGGGGCGCATCGCGGTCTCGTACAAAAAAAACCCCGCGAACACGCAAAGCGCCCCGCGAACACGGCAAGCGCCCCGCGAACACGCAAAAATAAAAAAATCCGCAAATTCGCGAATTTTGCGGATAGCGAATTCGCAAATCCGCGGATCGCGAATTCGCAAAATTTGCCCATCAAGACCATGCGCACAATCCACTCAGGCTCTCCGTCAGACCCATTCCAGCACCACGTCTTCAACAGAGCAAGCAGCTCCATTGCACCCCACCTGTGCAACGTCATCAATCTCTCCCTCGAGACCGCGACCTTCCCAGAGATCTGGAAACACGCCGAGATCAACGACCTAATCAAACAAGCATTTGCAATGCAATAGGTCTCGCATTAGGAAAGTTTGAGCTATTGGTATTGTAAATGACAAATTTTGTATTCATGTGTTCGTTTTGAATGCTAATAGTTTTAGCTTTCGCAAATGTGACACCTATAGCATTTGTAATGCAATTTTGTTGTATTTACGTGACTTAGATGTATTGAAATTACAAATAACAAAGGCCTTTTTTTATAATTAATACTTAAATAAAAGTTATTGTAATGTATAATGGCAATAGCTTAAACTTTTCTAAATAACTTTTGTGAAGAATATGTTTGTGACATTTGTAACATTTGTAATAAAGCTTGAAACATTGAGAGAACATATTTGAACCAGTTGTTGTTGAATGGTTGCACAGATTGATGCTGTAGTGGCGCTGAGTGATGTTGTGGTGGCGACAAGTGATGCTGTGGCATTCAGTGATGCTGTGGTAGCGCATAGTGATGTTGTGGTGCCCCTGAGTCATGCAGTGGTGCCATGGAGTGATGCTGTTGTTGTGCGATAGATAGTTAGAGTGAGGGCGATAGATAGCTAGAGGGAGGAGGAAAGATAGATAGAGTGAGGGCGATAGATAGATAGAGGGAGGACAATAGATAAAGGGAGGGAGGGCAATAGATAGAAGAAGGGAGGGCGATAGAGGGAGGGCGATAGATAGATAGAGGGAGGGTGATAGATAGAGTGAGGGAGGGCGATAGATAGAGTGAGAGCGATAGATAGATAGGCAGATAGATAGAGTGAGGGCGATAGATAGATATTTTATTTATTTATAAAGTTTTATATAGCGCGAACTGGGCGATGGATGGAGTGAGGGTGATAGATAGAGTGAGGGCGATAGATAGATAGATAGAGTGAGGGTGATAGATAGAGTGCAATAGATAGAGTGAGGGCGATAGATAGAGAGAGTGAGGGCGATAGATAGATAGACAGATAGATAGAGTGAGGGCGATAGATAGATAGACAGATAGATAGAGTGAGGGAGAGAGATAGATAGATAGATAGATAGATAGATAGATAGATAGATAGATAGATAGATAGATAGATAGATAGAGTGAGGGTGATAGATAGATAGATAGATAGATAGATAGATAGATAGATAGATAGATAGATAGATAGATAGATAGATAGATAGATAGATAGATAGATAGATAGATAGATAGAGTGAGGGTGATAGATAGATTGAGGGCGATAGATAGAATGAAGGCGATAGATAGATAGAGTGAGGGCAACAGATAGATAGAGTGAGGGCAACAGATAGATAGAGTGAGGGCAATAGATAGAGTGAGGGTGATAGATAGAGTGAGGGTGATGGATAGATAGATAGATAGAGTGAGGGCGATAGAGTGAGGGAAATAGATAGATAGATAGATAGATAGATAGATAGATAGATAGATAGATAGAGTGAGGTCGATAGATAGATAGAAGTGTAGATAGAAGTGTAGAGAGAGAGGGGTGTGGAGAGAGAGGGGTGTGTAGAGAGAGAGGTGTAGAGATAGAGAGGGATGTAGAGAGAGGGGTGTAGAGAGAGAGTGGGGTGTAGAGAGAGAGGGGTGTAGAGAGAGAGGGGTGTAGAGAGAGAGGGGTGTAGAGAGAGTGGGGTGTAGAGAGAGTGGGGTGTAGAGAGAGGGGTGTAGAGAGAGGGGTGTAGAGAGAGTGAGGTGCAGAAAGAGTAGGGTGCAGAGAGAGGGCTGTAGAGAGAGGGGTGTAGAGAGGGGGTGTAGAGAGAGGGGTGTAGAGAGAGGGGTGTAGAGAGAGAGGGGTGTAGAGAGAGAGGGGTGTAGAGAGAAAGGGGTGTAGAGAGAGGGGGCAGAGTGAGGGGATAGAGAGAGAGGGGGTGTAGAGAGAAAGATAGAGTGAGGGCGATAGAGTGAGGGAAATAGATAGATAGATAGATAGATAGATAGATAGATAGATAGATAGATAGATAGATAGATAGATAGATAGATAGATAGATAGATAGATAGATAGAGTGAGGTCGATAGATAGATAGAAGTGTAGATAGAAGTGTAGAGAGAGAGGGGTGTGGAGAGAGAGGGGTGTGTAGAGAGAGAGGTGTAGAGATAGAGAGGGATGTAGAGAGAGGGGTGTAGAGAGAGAGTGGGGTGTAGAGAGAGAGGGGTGTACAGAGAGAGGGGTGTAGAGAGAGAGGGGTGTAGAGAGAGTGGGGTGTAGAGAGAGGGGTGTAGAGAGAGGGGTGTAGAGAGAGGGGTGTAGAGAGAGTGAGGTGCAGAAAGAGTAGGGTGCAGAGAGAGGGCTGTAGAGAGAGGGGTGTAGAGAGGGGGTGTAGAGAGAGGGGTGTAGAGAGAGGGGTGTAGAGAGAGAGGGGTGTAGAGAGAGAGGGGTGTAGAGAGAAAGGGGTGTAGAGAGAGGGGGCAGAGTGAGGGGATAGAGAGAGAGGGGGTGTAGAGAGAAAGATAGAGTGAGGGCGATAGAGTGAGGGAAATAGATAGATAGATAGATAGATAGATAGATAGATAGATAGATAGATAGATAGATAGATAGATAGATAGATAGATAGATAGATAGATAGATAGATAGATAGAGTGAGGTCGATAGATAGATAGAAGTGTAGAGAGAGAGGGGTGTGGA